>NW_025862299.1:143070-151731 GCF_002878395.1 Capsicum annuum
ATATAAGAACCGTATGAAAACACTAACACTACTCTCCATCTCCTCAAGCAACTACATTCTTTCAAAAAAAGTTAGCCGGAGGAACCTAATTGGTAAATAAGTTTCTTAAAATTGAGAAAAATAATTTTCTTAACAGAAGTAGGAAAAACAAGTTTTACAAGTGACATTCTACGTTTATTATGTCCTCTATTTAACACCACCAACCCCTACCCCTTGACAAGGGGTGTCAAATGGGCGGGTTGGGTTGAGATTGAACATATTAAATGAGTTGAATTGGATATTGGGTTGGGTCATGACCCGCCCAAATTTATTTTAGGTTGAAATGGGTAAAGATCGGATTGGGTTTTTACCCGTTTAGTCTAAAAATAAAAAATTAATCATTTTAAAATAAAAATTTATTTTTTGGGGAGGGGTGTGCGGTAGGAGGTCGAGGGTTAGGATGGGGTAGAGGTAAGAATTTTATAAAAACTGTTAATTTTTTTTTAAATAACTTTTTGAGAATGGGGTATGCCATAGGGGTGGGGTGGGTAGGATTTTTTTTTTTTTTAAAAATTAAGTAATATTTTAAAAACCAAAAGTGGGAGAGTTATAAGGTGTAGGATGTGGGGGGTAGGAAAGGATGGTTTTTGAGGTAAAAGTTTTTTATTCTTAAAAAAATAAAGTTAAATTTTTAAAAACTATATTTTTAGGGGATGGGGTATTATCGTATAGGGGGTGCATGGGGTTGGGTAATTTTTTTTAAAAAAAGTTATTTATTTATTTTTAAAAAATATTTCTAAAAGAAATATCTTTTTTGAGAGTAGTAAGGGATGCAGGGAAGGGGGGAGGGTAGGATTTTGATCGTGGGGTAAGAAAAGATTTTAATTTTTTTTCAATAAGAATTAAAATAATTAATTTTTGGGGGTGGAGGTGGGGGGGGGGGGTCTGGGTAGGGAGGGGAATGGAGATGAGGTGGGATGGGGGCAAAAAAAAAATTTATAAAAAACTTTTTAAGAAATAAAAATAATATATTTAATAGAGGCGGGGTGAGTGGGGGTAAGCTAGGGGTGTAATAGCGTTGGGGTGAGGTGGGGGCGACGTGTGGTGGGTCATTTTGAGAGCGGGAGGACATATTATCAATTGTTTTTCTTATTTTCATTAAGAAAATTGTATTTTTATCAAACAGGTTGAAGTGGAGATTGATTAGGCTCGTTTGAACCCAATTTAAAAATGGGTTGAGACTTAATAGGTTGAAATTTTACCCAATAGTAAATTATCTTGAGCCGAACTCATTAAATATTGGGTGCGTTGGACAGGTTAGCCCAATTTGGATTCATTTTAACACTTCTACCCTTGACCATCCCACCCCGTCACCCTCAAGGACCCACAACCCAACTCATCCCACTTCTAGAGCTTTTTTTAAGATTATGTATAAATGATCTTGAAATAATAAGTCCGTGGATAATATTTTACATTTATACCAAACACATCGTAAAGCAATGAGAGTTGACAAGTTCAATACTTGGCTTGAAGAACGCAATGGTCAAAAAAGCACCTGAACTATTGCTTTTTCGCGAGCTTCACATTCTAACTATCAATTATTTTTTTTCTACCCGAACCATCATCGTTTATTTTGGATTTGATTAAATTTGAATTCGCACATTTTGGGGTCACTTTCGTCAAGAATTTGAGCACAGAAAGGTACATTTCTAGGAGACTAGAACAATGCTTTTAACAAATTTTTTTTTATAAACTTGTACTCGAGACCTCTAAATAAGATTTTTCTATTATTTTTGTTGGCATTTAATTTTTGCCACTCAAAGCAAGTTGCTTTTCTGAGGAGCAAAAGTTTATATTTTCACATAATCAACAAGTTATGTGTTATATATTACTCCCTTCGTCTCATATTACTTGGCATGTTTGTCTTTTGCACAACTCTAAAAGAGAAATTAATAAGGGGTGCAGATTGACTAATATAACTCCATTAAATTCACATTAAATATTATCATTACGTATAAGAGTTAATTTCTCTTCCATTAAGAGTAGAAATTTACTGTAAAACATGAGCTTGAGTACTATTTTTTAAGAATATTAAGTGATTTTCTTAAAATTGTACTAATGTTTAACTTTGGATTTAAAACAAATGGCCATTGTCCATCTGGTTAATCGACGTCGTGGTCGCCTTCCACCGGTTACCCATTGACTTTTCTCCAGTTAATTCTTCTGTCCATCCAAGATTCAACCCTATCTCTACGGCCCAACGACCCCATCAGTTTTTGGGGAGTGATGTCAGTTTTTTGTTAAGCGGATTATCATTTTTTTTCTCACTTCTTGCGCCGACCACTAAACTTTAGAGACTTCTCGTCAGCCCATCTCTGCAGCCTAGCGACCCATCAGTTTCCAGCGAAACTGATCATTATTTTTTCTTTACTTCTCGCACTGACCACAACTCTCTTCTCTTTTCTTTCTATTCCTTTACAGGTACTACAAGTCCAGATCCGGCACCTCTTCTCAAATGGTGACATCAAAATTTTGGCGACCAATTTCTATTGCAAATTGTCGAAATTCGGTGACTTGACTAGGTAAACTGACCTAGCTTCAATTAGGTGCACTCACTCTATCTCATCAAGTCGTTTGTATAGCTTTCTTGATTCAAGTGGCTGTTACTGTCAGTCTTGTGTACTATTTGTACTTCAATCCCTTTTATCTTCGTGACTTGGCTGACTATCTTGTCTGTGGGTGACAATTTACATATTTATTTCTATATTTCATAGTAGTGATTTACTTGTTAATTCTACTTATGTTTTAGTCATTTTTGTTGTTCTTAATAGTTTTGTAGTGTGGGCTTGATATTAACGTTTTTGGTTTGCATTGTTGTCTAGGTTGTGTGTTCTTAGTGCTATTGGTTGGTTTAGTCTCTGGTGGTTGTGGTAGATGGTGTTGACTTAGGGCTATGTCTATGGGTGGAGCTTGGGTCGGGGTCGGGGTAGTGCAGGGAGAAGGAAGGGTAAAAGGGCTAAAGATGGTTGTAGGTTGAGAGTAGGATTGAGGAAAATATTTTCTTTATTAGAGAAGTCATTAGTGCTAGTGAAAATTCTTAGAAAAAGGCGAATAAATATAACTTGTCTCCAAGAAACCAAATAGGTAGGTACTAAGGCGAGGGTAGTAGATGGTTATAAGTTGTAGTACTCAAGAAGCGTGAGGAATAAGAATGGTATAGGTATCCTAGTAGATGATGAGATCAGAAAGCAAGTGATAGAGGTTAAGATGGTCAACAATATAATGGTGTTAATTAATCTAGTTATTGGAGAATCTTATTAGAATATTATTAGTGCATATGCCTCGCATATAGGCTTGGATGAGGAAAAGAATTGGTTTTGGGAAGATTTGGATAAGATAGTGAGGGATGTCCCTAGTAATGAAAAGCTTTTCATTGGAGGGGATTTCAATGTGCACTTAGGGTCTTCTTCAATGGGTTATGATGATGTACATGGAGGCTGTGGGTTTTGGTATAAGGAATAATGAAGGAGTGACACTTTTGAATTTTGCTCGGGCATTTGGATTGGTGGTTAGTTGTTAATTTGAACTGTCCCAAGAAGGAGGTTCAGTTGGTACTTCCCGTAATTCAGTGGCCAAGACCCAAATTGACTCCTTATTCCTCGGGAAAAGAGATAAGAGTATTTGTAAAGACTAGAAGATCTTACCCAGTGAGAGTCTTTTGACCCAACATAGGCTTTTAGTGATGGTCTTGGAGATCATAAAAGAGCGGAGAAGGAGAGGTGTGGAGAATCATCTGAGTATTAGATAGGTCAGTCTGACTTTGGCTAGTGAACTGGATATAAAGGATAAGATAATGGAGATAAAGGCTTGGGAGAATGGAGGGGATGCTGATAGTATATGGGATAAGATTGTCAGTTGCATCAGGGAGTCAACTAGAGAGTTGTTGGGTGTCTCAAGAGGCCGCACGGGCAAGCACCAAGGTGACGGGTGGTGGAACGAAGAGTTAAAGGAGAAGGTGGAGGCTAAGAAGAGAGCGTATGCAAAGTTGACTGAGAGTAAGGATAAAAAGGATAAATGGAAGAATAAGGAGATAAGATTGCTAGGTGAAAGGCAAAGTTAGCGGTCCCGATGGCTAACAATGCAGCTTTCTAGAGTTTATACACAACGTTAGACAGTAAAGGTGGGGATAAAAAGTTGTAAAAGCTACCCAAGGTTAGGGAGATAAAGGCTTGGGACCTTGATTTGGTGAAGTGTATTAAGGATGTGGACGACAAAGTTTTGGCGGAGGAGGGTCGTATTACAAAGAGATGACAGTCTTACTTTCGTGAGTTCATGAACAAAGTAAGGGATACTAGCGTTGTGTTTAGGGATTTGGAGCATTCCAAAAGGTTTCACAATTATGGTTATTATGGGCGTATTATGGTTGAGAAGGTTAAAAGGGCTATTCATGGGATGCGTAGAGGTAGAGCGATGACAACAGATGACATTTCCTTAAATTTTTAAAGTGCACATGATGGGCAGGTATGAAGTGGTTGACTCGGTTGTTTAACATAATTTTCAATATGGCAAGGATGCCTGGAGCTTGGAGGTAGAGTACGATGATTCTGTTTTATAAGAATAAGGGTGACATTTAGAATTACAATAATTATAGGGGTATCAAGCTATTGAGTCACACTATGAAGGTTTGGGAGAGGGTGATAGTGTTGAGGTTGTGGAGGAATGTTACTATTTCTGAAAATCAGATTGGATTTATGTTAAGACTCTTGACTATTGAAACCATCTATCTCACTAGGAGACTGATGGAGTAGTACAAGGAAAGAAAGAAGGATTTGCACATAGTGTCTATCGACTTAGAGAAGACTTATGATAGAGTTCCTATGGGGTTCTTTGGAGGTGTTTAGAGGGTAGAGGTGTACCTATGGTGTATGTTAGGGCGATTAAAGATATGTACAATGGATCGGAGACTCAAATTAGGCCTATGGGACGCGACTCGAAGCACTTTCTGGTCTTGATGGGGTTGCACCAGGATCGATGCTTAGTTCATTTTTTTTTCCTTGGTGATGGATGTTTTGACGTGGAAAATTCAAGGTGAGGTTCCTGACTATTTACTTTTTACAAATGATATGGTCTTGATTGATGAGACACATAGTGGAGCTAATGCTAAATTAGAGGTTTGGAGCAAACCTTCGAGTCTAAAGGATTTAGGTTGAGTAGGTCCAAGATGAAAAATATGGAGTATAAGAATAGCCAGGTGTATCATGATTCCAATGTGGTTGTTAAGCTTAATACTCATTCTATCAATAAAAGATATAGTTTCAAGTATATAGGGTCTATGATTTAGGAGGATGGAGAGATTGACAAAGATGTCACATATCAATTGAGGTAGGGTTAATGAAATAGAGGCTCGCCTCTAGAATCTTGTGTGACACGAAGGTACCTCCTAAATTTAAAGGAAAGTTTTACAGAGTGATAGTTAGAAAGGTTTTATTATATGGGATAGAGTGTTGGCTTGTTAAGAACGCCTACATCCAGAAGATAAAGGTAGTCGAGATGAGAATGCTTCAGTGGATGTGTGGGTGTACTAGAAAATATTGTATTAGAAATAAGGTTATTCGATATACGGTGAGAGTGGCTTTGGTGAAAGCCAAGATGAGGGAAACAAGGTTGAGATGATTTGGTCATATAAGGAGGAGACGTACAAATTACCAGTAGGAGGTGTGGGGATCGTTTCAAGCGAGGTAGAGATAAACCAAAGAAATATTGGAGAGAGGTGGTTAGATATGACATGGAGCATTTCCAGCTTATCAAGGACATGAACCTAGATAGGAAGTGGTAAAGGAGGGGGATTAGAGTAGAAGGTTAGTATGACTTTAGGATGTTGTATTGCTTGGTGTATCTTGTTTATGGTATTATTGGATATCTTGATTTTTGTTGTATCTTGTTCTTTTACTATTCCTTATCTAGATTGTTTTATTTTGAGCGGGAGGTCTATCTGAAACAACCTTTCTATCTCAGATCTGAGGATGTGGTATGAACTGCATATACTTACCCTCCCCAGATCCCACTTGGTGGGAATTTATTGAGTGTGTTGTTGTTATTGTACTAATGCTCAATGTCCTTAAAGAACTGATGCCTCACTAGACACAAGTTTAATACATAACAAAAGTTAAAAACCTTTCAATTGGGGAGACAATCCATGATATTAAATGAGTAAAAATTGGGTGGAATTATCAATTTATGGACCATTTGTTAGTAACATTTAACCACCCATACACTTAAATAATTTCCTTTTAAAGAATATAGAGGTGAAAACTAAAATAATTAGCTTAATATGAAGCTACCTAGTAGTAGTTCTACTGAAAAGAGCAAGAAAAAATTGCACAAAAATGGAGTCGTGATTTAAACTTAATAGGTTTTGAATTTTAAAATAACGACTTTAGTTGTCAATAATTGGGTACTACATTTAATATTTGCACATATTAGTGAACTTTTAAATTCAAGTACACTCTTTGGACTACATATATATCATGCATCTCCGATTAAAGATTCAATGCATACTAAAAAGAGGACAATTCATATCATATCTAATTTAAGTGGATGCATGGTGTCCTTCATATCATTAAACTATACTTGAAGAACTCAAAAAGATCAGATCTAATATGATAGAACAAAAATAAAACTTTATCAAAAAAAATAATAATGCACAGAAATTCATTACTCAATTTAACTAAAAAAGCAAAACATACACTGCAAAACCTTTTCACCTAGTCAATCGTGGTGAAGTCCGCAATAGATTCACCAAATCATACACCTTACACTAGGATTGAAATAAGAGTGATGAGATTATTAAGAGAAAGATGAGGTTGGTTTTCTTTTTCTCTAAGGAAATTGAATTATGTTGCTGAGAAGAGGACATGCAGAGTGTTTCTGACCCAAATGAAATGAAAAATGAAAGAAGAATTGGTGTGCACGGTCTCTGAGTGGAGTGTACTATTATACCTTTATTTTTTATTTTTATTTTTAAAAAGAACCTAAAAAAGAAAGTGACAAAAATCTTAATACCTGAAATATAACGTCTAGACTGTAACACTTAAAGTATAACACCTAAAATATAATGCCTATAAATATACACTTCACATATATTGTGAAGACTTGTCTAATCAAATTTTTGAAATCCATTTTCGATTCTACTTTCTCTCACTCTATATAGAATTCAACTTGAAGCAAGGAAAAGCAAAGAATACTAAGTTTTGTTTTTTATATAAAACAAAAAAACTTAGTTTGCAATTTCTATTAGAAATGCCAATAATAGCAAGTTTTATTTTATATCTAAAACAAAAACTTAGTTTGCAATCTCTATTAGTGACAGTAGATATATATAAAACAAAACTTAATATTTTTTGTTTTTCATTTCTTCAAGTTGAATTCGGTATAGGGTGAGAGAAAGCAGAATCCAAATTGAATTACAAAGATTTGATTATTTAACTCTTCATAATATATGTGAGGAGTATATACATAGGCGTTACATTTTAGGTATTATGCTCTAAGCGTTACAGTCTAGGCGTTATGTTCTATGTATTAAGATTTTTGTCTCTTTCTTTTAAGGTTCTTTTTTTCTCTAAGAAAACTAAAGGCATGATAGTACACTCCACTCCATAGATAGTGCACACAAGTTCTTTCATTTTTTATCCCTTCTGGGTCAGAAATGCATCAAGTGACTGAACACCTTCCCTAAAATCACCAATTTGTTACATCAAATTCCTTCCCTCCCTCTTCTCAGCAACATAATTCAATTTCCTTTGAGTAAAAAAATTCAGTCTCATCTTTTTCTTAAAACTCAGCTCATTCTCAGATCAATCCAAGTGTAAGGTGTATGATTTGGTGAATCTGTTGCTGACTTCACCACAATCGATTAGGTGAAATTTTAACTCCCCGAAATTTTATCCCAAGATGCCATACGGTGCTTAGGGCTACACGTAGCCCCAAGCTAACTGTCAGAGTGAGACACTACCTCAAGGAATTCAATTAAACAATAGTCATGTACAACGAAGAGATATACCACATCAGGTTCAAGAGAAATACCGGAGAATACTAGACTGTACAACCAAAATATATTGAATGTCTATACATACCAACCCTTTAGTCTGATAAAACCTCTATACATCAAAATTAAGAAGCCATTGGGACAAACCCCCAACTGACTCAAATAGTACTGAAAGCCAAAACAACAAAACGATATCACCAAAAATATAGACATGGTCCTCGAGCCATGAGGACTAATCACTGAGGGAACATAGTTGAGGAACTCGAATATCTCTAACACAGTTGAGGCTGAGTACTTGAACCTACATTACGAGAAAATGTAGTCCATAGAAAAATATGTGGGTCAGAACTTTGGAATGTACTAAGTATGTGGGGGTGTATGCAACAATGCAAATATCGTCATCAATTTCATAAAAATATGCATATGTACAAGGATAGCTCACTTGGCTTGATTTAGATTCAAACATACTTCATGATCTCATAGTAAATAAATCATATGATAAAAACCTCATAAATCATCATAAACAACTCAACTCTTCAACTCAAGACTCAGAGTGACTCGGTAATTCAAGAAACTCAACTCTTGTGGACATGGGAGGTTCTTATAATTGACATAAACCATGTGAGCTACATAGAGTC
>NW_025862300.1:0-3443 GCF_002878395.1 Capsicum annuum
CATTGTTAGTTATAGTTAGATGTGAAATACATCTATTGTTCAAAATTAATTCTTTATAATACACAATTTATAATACTAAAATAAAACATTATCGAGATAGGCAAAAGATAAGAATAGAAAATTCAATTTAAGTTTTAATTTAGTTTAAGTTAGTCCATATTTTTACTTTTTATTGACTCCTTTCAAAAGAGGTAAGATCCGCTGAATCGGAAACAATTAATTAAGAATTCAAAACTATTTTATGGAATACACATATGAATATGCGTGGATCATACCTTTCATTCCACTTCCAGTCCCTATGTTAATAGGAGCGGGACTTATCTTTTTCCAACTGCAACAAAAAGTTTTCTCCATATGTGGGCTTTTCAAAGTGTTTTATTGTTAAGCATAGTCATGATTTTTTCAATCTACCTGCCTATTCAGCAAATAAATAGCAGTTCTTTTTCTCAATATGTATGGTCTTGGATCATTAATAATGATTTTTGTTTAGACTTGGAATACTTGATCGACCCACTTACTTCTATTATGTTAATATTAATCACTACTGTTGGAATTATGGTTCTTATTTAGAGTGATAATTATATGGCTCATGATCAAGACTATTTGAGATTTTTTGCTTATATGAGTTTTTTCAATACTTCCATGTTGGGATTAGTTCCTAGTTCGAATTTGATACAAATTTATATTTCTTGGGAATTGGTTGGTCTGTGTTCCTATCTATTAATAGGATTTTGGTTTACACGACCTGTTGCGGAAAATGCTTGTCAAAAAGCCTTTGTAACTAATCGTGTTGGGGATTTTTGTTTATTATTAGGAATTTTAGGTTTTTATTGGATAACAGGGAGTTTTGAATTTAGGGATTTATTCAAAATATTCAATAACTTGATTTATAATAATTGAGGTCAATATTTTATTTGTTACTTTATGCGTTGTTCTCTTATTTGTTGGTGCAGTTGCTAAATCCGCCCAATTCCCCCATCATGTATGGTTACCTGATGCCATGGAGGGGCCTACTCCTATTTCGGCTCTTATACATGATGCTACTATGTTAGCGGCAGGGATTTTTCTTATAGCTCGGCTTCTTACTCTTTTTAGAGTTATACCTTACATAATGTATTTGATCTCGATTATAGGAATAATAATAGTATTATTAGGAGCTACGTTAGCTCTTGCTCAAAAAGACATTAAGAGAGGTTTAGCCTATTCTACAATGTCTCAATTGGGTTATATGATGTTAGATCTAGGTATGGGGTTTTATCGAAGCGCTTTATTTCATTTGATTACTCATGCTTATTCCAAAGCATTATTATTTTTAGGATCCGGATCCATTATTCATTCAATGGAAACTATTGTTGGATATTCTCCAGCTAAAAGCCGAATATGGGTTTTATGGGAGGTTTAAGAAAACATGCACCAATTACAAAAATCACATTTTTATTAGGTACACTTTCTCTTTGTTGTATTCTACCTCTTGCTTGTTTTTGGTCCAAAGATGAAATTCTTAATGATAGTTGGTTGTATTCGCCAATTTTTTCAATAATAGCTTGGGTCACGGCAGGATTAACTGCATTTTATATGTTTTGGATCTATTTACTTACTTTTGAAGGGTATTTAAATGTTCATTTTCAAAATTATGGTGGGAAAAACAAAACCCCTTTCTATTCAATATCTCTATGGGGTAAAAACGGAATTAAGAAAAGCACTTGTTTATTAACAATGAATAATAATGAAAGTAATTTTTTTCCAAATACTAAATATCCAATTGATATAATCGTGCTTACATAGATGCTTTTTATACAAGATTCTTAGTTGGTGGGATAAGAGGCTTAGCTGAATTTACTCATTTTTTTAATCGACAAGTAATTGATGGGATGACTAACGGGGTTGGGGTTATTAGTTTCATTGTAGGAGAAGGTATCAAATATATAGGGGGCGGACGCATCTCTTCTTATCTCTTCTTGTATTTAGCTTATGTTTCGGTCTTTTTATTAGTTTATTACTTACATTTTTATACTTTTTGATTTTTGAATCAAATTAAGATAAGAAATTTTTTAGTCATAAATTTCACAATTACTAGTATTAATATTTTTATAGCCTCTCTCTGTGAGGTGAGAGTGGAATTTATCCTTTATTTTGTCGTTTCCATTCACTCGAATTTCTTCTGTTTCATCAATTTTGTCCGGATCTGACCCTTCTTTCGAAAAAGGGGAAGGAGAAGGATAAGGATAAGGATCTTCTTTAGTGGATCCCTCTTGATAAAGGGAAGGAGAAGGATAAGGATCTTCTTCAGAGGATCCCTCTTGAAAAAGGGAAGGAGAAGGATAAGGATCTTCTTCAGTGGATCCCTCTTGTTCCTGTTTAGTCCCCTTCATTTCGGAAGCAGTTTCTACATCTCTTTCTTCCTCACTTTCCTCCCTTTCTTATATTTTCGAGGCCTCTTTGAGTTTCTTAGCTTCTTTCAGTTTCTTAGTAAGAATGGGTGAGGGTATTCTGCCTAAATAGTAGACACAGGTAATAAATAAGAGAATACTAAAGATCCGAGCCATAGAATTTCTCAATTCTAACACAAGGTATTTATATTGAATGTACTTATTAGATCGAATGTACTTATTCGATCTAATAGAATGATTTTTCCATATCCAGACTAATACCAATCCAAGCCATTTCATGAAAAAAATATGACCAATTAACCAACCAACAAAACCACTTGTTACAAATAAGATCTTGTTGTTGCATCAAAAGAGATAAATGTTGACTAATCTGGCTAACATTGAACTTGGTAAAATGAAATGGTTGAATAATTGAAAAATGAGATTATTCAGGAATACACATTGAATGCTAAGATTATGCATTGAATTTTGTAGCAGATCCATAATAGAAAAAGTGTTTGTGATTGTTCCAGAAGAAATGAAACAAAAGATATGGTAGAGCTAGGACAGTTATTGTATGAGGTCTACCCAATGCTAGATGCAGAGGCACATAATGGATCAATACGAACATCATGAGTTGTCCCATAATAAAACCAGTTATTACTAATACCTTCTTCTCGGTTCCTTCTTCCATAACTAGAGCTCGGAGAAGGAAGAGATAAGAGGGCCCTATGGAAAATGTGGTCAGAAATCCATAATAGAGTCCGACTACAAAAACCGAATTGATTATCTTTATGCATAAGGATACTAGATTACCTAGTAAATAAGATTGAAAAATCATCACAAACCTCCCTTATTTCTTTTTCTATTGTAATTTCTGGATTATTATATGATGATTTTTTCACTTTTCATATATAGAAAATAAATAGAAAGAGATAGACTAGAAATGACATCTGTTATGTCAATGAGACCAAAGGGATATTAAATGAATGGAATTGGGATATGGATGGAATATAATGAAATAGAGCCACTTTGAGGTTCCCTCTGAAATGAGGCATGTAAGGGAGCCACTAC
>NW_025862301.1:0-1948 GCF_002878395.1 Capsicum annuum
AAGATATATACACACCATTCAATATATATTTACTACTTTAAATAAAATATATACTATTCTACAATATACATTTATATATACTACAATGTGTGTGTATATATATAGTTATATACTTATTTGTAAAACATATAGACTTGGATACATTAAATATATACGTTAAATATACATGTGTATAGAAGATATATACAATAATATACAAAACATATACTACTTAATATAATAAATTAATAATACTTGATAGTTAATTAATGAATGTTGAATTTTATTGATTGCAAACTGATCCAAAATTTATAATTTACATGAATAAAAAATCTACAAATTATGCATCATTTTTTCTAACTCATCCATGTTACTATTAACGGGAACTTGCATAGGATAGTCAAAGTCAACGGGGGCTAACCCATGCATTGGACATGATTTTGCTGAGTTCTCCCGCGAAGTCATAATTTCTTCGAGTTTCTGCTCGTCATTCGGCTCCGGTTCCATTCCTTGATTTCTTATTTCTGCTCTAATCCAATCTCTGAGGCAAACTAGAACATTCATTGCATTGTTTCCTAATGAGTGTCGGTTGTCTCCAAGTTGTTGTCGTTCCTGACTAAAGGCGCTCTCTGATGCAACGGTTGACATTGGAACGTTCAAGATATCTCTAGCTAATCTTAAAAGCACGGGATATTGTGATTCATTATTCCTCCACCAATCCAACGTGTTGATCCGTCGTCTGCGATCCTCTGGCGGCTACCGAAGATAATACTTAAGCTCTTCCTGATAAGTTGATGTGTAAGCTCCCTCGTCAACACTGTTCCAACAGGGTAAATCATAAAAGGAATCAGGAAAACCACAATGTGCCGGCCTTTTAGAAAATGATGGCACCTCGGGAGGATGAGAAGCGACAGTTGGACTGATATATGTCAGTACAGCTAAATCAACTAAATCAGCACAGTGGTTATATAATTTATCTATGTAAGCATTCGCATCAGACGTAGCCGTCCACAAATAAGGTTGTACTTGTTCAGAATCATTGTTAGTATTTATTTCTAAGTTACGATATAAGAGTACTAAAGTGGCACATAGTATGGTATTTAATGCACGGATTTAGCATAGCACCAACCAAGAAAATAGGGGGAATCGGGAAAAAATATTTTTTAAATTTAGTAAACATGGCACCAACAACATTTTCATAACATTCTTTATTTTTATATTCTTTGAGCAAACCAGAAATATCGGTTATATATCACAAAATATTACAAACAGTAGGATAATAAGCACCGAAAAATTCAACCGTAGCTACATAAAATTTTTTCAAAAACTTAATAAGATCATTAATTACAACCCAATCAGAATCAAGTAGCATGCAATCGGCAGAACCAACAAATGAACCACAATGTTGGTTAAAAGCTAATGTAATAGGAACTCTATATTTATAACAAGTTTTTAAAAAAAACACACGTAGAATTCCATCTAATATCAATTTCCTCAGGCATAAATATCGGTGCAAGTCCATTTTCTTGACATTTAACTTTAAATTCTTTAATTCTCGATCTACGATTATTTCGTTGTATAAAACCAACAGCAAGACGTATTTTTTCAATATAAATCTCAAAAACCTCAAGACCATCTTTTACAATTAAATTATATATATGACATGCATACTTAATATGAAAAATTCCAGGTAACGGCTGTGATAGCTTAGATTTCAACTTTGTTATAACAGTCTTGTTGTTAGAAATGTTATCAAAAGCGATACATAAGATTTTATTTTCGATACCATAAAATGCTGCAACTTTATGTATCGAGTCAGCAATAAATTGTCTAGTATGTTTACGATCTTCATCATATAAAAAAGCAAGAATACGTTTTTGCATCACAAAATTACTATCCATCCAGTGACAAGTAACGGTTAAATAATCATTTTTATTTACAGCATGACCAAGATCAGAAGTTAGGGATA
>NW_025862302.1:0-1961 GCF_002878395.1 Capsicum annuum
TAAACTACAATAAAATAATACAATAGTGATCACAAAACTTCAGTTTTGATGAAAATAATTCTTGTCTGAGCAAAAATTTTGACACTAAAGAATGACTTGAATGAAAGCAAATAAGATATATATATACACACACACGTTGAATTTTATTATGTTGACAAAAATAGTGAAGAAGTTGAGGGTTAGAAAATTAAGCATCCGCGAATCTAGACAAGCAACTGAATCAAGTTAGATGAGCATCTATCATATTTTTCTAATAAGTAAATTGGTTTTCTCTCTAGTTTAACGTGCATCTTAATATTTATAGAAGTATTTACTTAGTGAAATCCTATTTTAGGAGTATTTTTCTATACTATTTTAGGAGTATTTCTCTAATTGATCAGTACAAAAACAAAAAAAAAAAGATAAAAAGAAAAAGAAAAAGAAGAAAAAAAAGACAAAATGGAAAAAAGATAACGAGAAAGAAAAAATTGAAACAAGAAAGAAAAAAGAGAAAACAAAAAAAGCAAAAGAAAAAATGAAGAAAAAAACTAATATCTTTGGAGTATGTAAAGATGGAGAATTTATTTATTAAACCTAATCTTTACCAAAATATTTTTAAAAGTCGATCGACATTCATCTACCCTCTATAAATTATAACAAAATAATATAATGATAGAGATATCAAAATAACACAACTAAATCTAATCTTTACACACAAAAAATTTCTCAAAGTCGTTCGACACTCACCTAACATCTGTAAATAATAACAAAGTAATACAAGAATTGAGATATCAAAATAATACAACTAAACCTGACCTTTACATAAAAAATTTCTCAAAGCGGACCAACATTTATCTATCACCTGTAAATTGCAACAAAATAATACGATAAAAGTGATATAAAAATAATATAATTAAACTTAAATTTTACATATAAAATTTCTCAAAACCGATCGAGATTCATCTACAAACTGTGAACTACCACAAAATAACAAATTAATTTAGATATTAAGATAATACAATTAAACCTAACATTTATATAAAAAAAAATTCAAAGCCGACCCACATTTATCTAACATCTGTAAATTAAATTAAAATAATAAGATAATTAATATTTATAGAGTATTTCCTTAATAGAGTCCTATTTTAGGAGTATTTTTCTAATCAAACAGTAGAAAGAAAAAGATATTAATTAATTCTCCTACCATATATTTTAGAAAATCTAGTAGAAAGGAAAATATTAATTAATTCTCCTACCATATATTTTAGGAGTCCCTTATATTTTAGGAAGTCTAGTTAATATAATAAAAATAATTAAATAATAAATTAGTCATATTTTAGGAGTATTTTTCTACTTGAACAGTAGAAAGAAAAATATTAATTAATACTCCTACCATATATTTTAGGAGTCCCATATATTTATGAAGTCTAACAAATATAATAAAAAATAATTAAATAATAAATTTAAAAAATAGTGAAAATACAGTTTTGTCTAAAGAAGAGTCTTTTAATGAAGGGCAAGAAGTTCAAATCACTTTTTTTAAAGGTCTTCACACTTTTAATATATTATAGATGTATGTATGTATAAAAGTATCATTCTATTCGTTTGATTTACTTGTCATATTTTATTTTCTGAGAATTAAATTGCATTGATGTTGATAAATAATTTAAAATATATTTTTTAATTATATTTATACGAAAAGGATTACAACTTATTCTACTCCCTCTGTTTTAATCTATTTGCCATATGTTTCTTTTTAGTTGTTTAAAATATATGCTTTATTTTTTGATAATGCTTTAACTTTTCACACGATATGTTTAACACAACAAGATTAAATGATATGTTGATATATTCTACATATATTTAGTGTAGGACTCCGGCCACAAGAATTAAAATATTCTTAGTTTTTCTTAAATTTCATGTCAAGCCAAAATCAAAAAAAACAAATTAAATCAATAAAAGTAGATTTTCTCTATAGTTTT
>NW_025862303.1:0-2823 GCF_002878395.1 Capsicum annuum
ATTATAAGAAAAGTAGCTATTATAGTTCTTAAGCTTGCAAGCCAAATTTTTGACTTGAACCTACCTTTGCTAAGAGAAGCGGTATATATTTCGATTGTTATATATGCAATCGGAATCTATAACTTTTCATGCTGAATACTATGATTATATTGTGCAACACGTTAAATGAGTCTAAATTTTATTTGACATATTATATACAAATAAATTGTCCACCATTGGTTTACATGACCCATTGTCGTTAGCCCATTTTGACTACTTTATCTCAATTCAAGTAACCTTTTAACGTGTTAATGCCCTACATATTTAGTGACTCAGTCAATTTTCACCTGCGCAAATTTGTTCGTCTTGCCTATTTGACAATTTTAGTCATAGTATAACTTGGATGATATCGTATTTAACGCCACCGTCCAGGAGCGGACCTATGTAGGATTTTGGGCTGCTCCGACACCCACTAAACTCGACGCAAAATAGGTAATAATTACATAGAAAATATAGAAAAATAGATATAAAACATACAAAAGCACCCACTATAACAAACAATTAAGTGAGTGCATTGACATTTAGGTTGATCTTAAGGTGCTTCATTGGAAGGAGGCCCCGGATTTGAACCTCATTGAGATGATTTTTTTTACCTTTTTTCAGTTTTTAAATTTTTTAAGCACCCACTATCCTTAAATCCTGGATACGCCACTGCCCCCGTCTAACAAATTTATTTCAATACGTACAATTCAATTCAACCCATCCAATTTAAAATTTCAGTAGTGCCACCTCTTTTATATATACACTAGATACTGTAACCCGTGTCAGCACGGGCCCAACATATGTTATTTACATTATCTCAATTTATGTAGCACAAATAGTATTTGGAGTGTCAATCAAATTTTTATTAATATAATTTTTTAAATAATTTAAGTTGCTAATCATTGTGATTTATAGTATCTTTTATGTAATTTAGTAATTTATGTTACTCGCTTTGTTCCAAATTTAGAATTTAGTGAGTCAGTCAAATTTTTTTTACTAATACATTTTTTAAAATATTTTAAGTTGTTAATCTTTGTGATTTTAGTATCTTTTAATGTAATTTCAAATAGTTTATGTTACTTTCTTTATCGCAACTTATGTGACACTATTAGAATTTCAAAAGTCAATCATATTTTTTACTACATGTTTTTAAAATATTATAAGATGTTAATAGTTATGACTTATAATTATTCTTTTACATAATTTTTAAGTATATAATATTTTATCAAAATAAAGTAAATAAATTAAAATAAATAAAGTACTAAATTTTTAAAACATGTTAAATTCAAAAACATCATTGGATCAACAAATTACTAAATTAAAACAAGAAAACATGCAAATAATAAAATGTCAAAACTATCCCGAATTTACGTGACACAAATATAATTTAGATAATCAATCAGATTCTTAATATGTTTTTAAATATATTAAATTGTTAGCTATTGTAATTTATAATATTTTTTATGTAATTTTCAAATAATATATGTTACTCTCCTTATCCAAATTTTTGCGGCATTGATATTCAATTATATTCTTAAAATAATTTAAGTTTTTAATTATTATGATTTATAATGCTTTTTCTTCTATTCCAATTTAAGTAGCACTGAAATAAATTCGAGAGTCAACCAAATTTTATGATTGAAGCAGCGAAATAGATATGTCCTAAATGACTTATAATACCTAATTAGAAGTGATATAACAAAATTACTATGAGAAAATATTTGTAAAAAAAATTTAAATGAGTCTCATAAAAGATGTCATGTTAACTTAAAACATCAAGAATTAATTTATCATTTTATGTCAATTTTATTTTTATAAAATATTATTAAATTTTTAATACCTAAATGATTTATAATAATTAATTAGGGGTGATATAGTAAAATTACGATTGAAGTAGCTGAAGTAGACATGTCATAAATGTCTATTTTACCTTTTTTATTAAATATTATTAATTTTCTTTTATATGTAAATGTTTTACAATAATTAATTAGGGGTAATATAGTAAAATCATGGAGCAAACATACTTGTGAATTTTTTTTAAATAAGTCTCATGTAAGATGTCCTATTAATTTAAAACATCAACATTTGATTTATCATTTATATCTATTTTATTATTTATTAAATATTATTAATTTTTTATACCTAGATGACTTATAATAATTAATTTGAAGTGATATAGTAAAACTACGATTGAAGCAGCTGAAATAGACATGTCATAAATGTCTATTTTACCTTTTTTTAATTAAGTATTATTAATTTTCTTATATATAAATGACTTAAAATAATTAATTAGGGATAATATAATAAAATCATGGAGTAGCTGAAGCAAGTGAAGAAGCAGACATGTTGACGAAGAGCTGCCTACTTCTTCACTCTTAGTAATAGTAGTAATAATTCATTTGAGGTAATATAATAAAACTATGATTGAAGCAGTTGAAATAGACATGTCATAAATGTCTATTTTATCCTTTTTAATTAAATATTATTAATTTTTTTTATATATAATTAACTTAAAATAATTAATTAGAAATAATATAGTAAAATCACGAAACAGCTGAAGCAGGTGAAGAAGCAGGCATGTTGACGAAGAGCTGCCTGCTTCTTCACTCTTATTAATAGTAGTAGTAATAATACCACTTGTATGAAATCATTTTCAACTCCTTTGTGAGCATTTTTAACTGCATGTTCAAAATTCCCCAATAAAATAACTGCTCACAGTTATTTCCAAATAATTCATTGTTCTAATAATTGTTAAAAAGATATTATTTTATACTCCAAAGAATCCCTCCAAATTATGTTATG
>NW_025862304.1:0-1262 GCF_002878395.1 Capsicum annuum
TTTATTTTATACTCCCACACAAATATATACTCCCATGTTATCTAACTTATCAAAATCATATTGGATTTACTTTTGTTTTTATATATGCCAACTGGCCTTAGACTATATTATACAAATTTCATGTCATCTTCATTTTATTCTTTCTTAGATATTTTATTTCATTAAAGAGAAAAGAACAATAAAATTTTGGAATTAATCAATTCATTGAATTATAAGTATATAATGAAATGATAAAGACTATACATGCATAATACTTGTGAGTTGTAACTTGCATGCATGACTTATATATTGTTTTGTTCAATTTCTAATTAGGATTGGGCCACTTAAAATTAATTATATAAGGATATAAAACTATGCCGTCTCACCAATTTTTATGTAACTATATCATTAAATCAAATTGTAATTTAAGAAAAACATAATTGTAAGTTAGACAAATATTCTACCTCCAATGATTAATGTTGATTGTTAAATAATTATCTTAATATATGATTGTATCAAAACATTAAACAACATATTAAAAAAGATGAAAGGGAGCAGTATAATGAGTGTTTGAGAGAACAATGTCCTACGTGAAAAGTAAAAAAGAAATGAAATTATTTATAAAATGTTGGATCTTTAAGGTTTCTTGGAAAAAAATGTCAATTTGGTTCAAAGAGAATGATATCATACAATATTAAAAGTATTTTATGGTAATTAATTAACACAATAATTGATATCAACGCCACTGTACTAAAATTTTTGCAGGATGGTTATGAGATGATAGAGTGATGGCATAAGACGTATTGTCTTATTGTCTTTGCTTGTCTATGAATCAATTTACTATATTTGACCACAATTTTAAGCCACATACAATAAAAAAAAAAAGTCGATGAGCTTGGTAACTATAAATAAGGATGATATGAGGCGATACACAAATAATTTCAAAATTAACTCATTAACAATAATTAATCAAGTAAAACTTAGTTCAAAGGGAGATGATCATATTATTGATCCATATTGTGAACAGAGTCACACGTGAAAGCCAGAAAAGGAAAAAAAAAACTATTGATATGGGGCAATATACAAATAATCTCAAATTTTAAAAGCATAGATCAAACTAATTTTTAATGGATCAAAAAGTTGGGTGGATTCTTTTTAATGCATCAAAATAAAATTAATTTAAAATAAATAATAAAAAATGACGTGGACCTCTAATATGTCGCCACGTGATAAAGTTGTTTTCTAAAAACCGGCTGTTAAAAGTAATGGTATGGATGAGCCAG
>NW_025862305.1:0-2512 GCF_002878395.1 Capsicum annuum
GGTATGTATGTATGTGTACATATTTTCTAATGCAGTATATATTTAACATATACGTGTGTATATGTTTTATAAATTAGTATATAACTATATATTTAGTGTGTGTATAAAACGTAGTATCTATATTGTAGTATATTTAATTTAAAGTAGTACGTATATATTGAATGGTACGCATATATATGTGTATATTTTTAAAGTAGTATATATTTAACGTATACATGTGTATATATTTTATAAATTTGTATATAACTATTTATTTAGCGTGTGTATATATTATAGTATATATATATTGTAGTATATTTTTTATTTAGAGAAGTACATATATTCAATGGTACGTATATATGTTTATATATCTTCTAAAGTAGTATATATTTAACGTATACATATGTATATATTTTATAAATTGGTATATACCTGTATATATAGTGTCTTATATATTGTAGTATATATATATATATATATATATATATTTCAGTATATGTTTTATTTAAAGTTGTACATATATTGATTGGTACGTATATATGTGTATATATTTTCTAAAGTAGTATGTATTAAACGTATACATATGTATATGTTTTATAAATTAGTATATAACTATATATTTAGTGTGTGTATATATTGTAGTATATTTTATTTAAAGTAGTACGTATATATTGAATGGTATGTATATATGTGTGTATATTTTCTAAAGTAGTACTATATGTTTAACGTATACATGTGTATATGTTTTATTAATTAGTATATAACTATATATTTTGTGTGTGTATATTGTAGAATATATATTGTAGTATATGTTTTATTTAAAGTAGTACATATATTGAAGGATACGTATATATGTGTATATATCTTCTGAAGTAGAATATATTTAACCTATACATGTGTATATGTTTTATAAATTAGAATATCACTATATATCTAGTGTGTGTATATATTGTAGTATATATACTGTAGTATATTTTATTTAAAGTAGTACGTATATATTAAATGATATGTATTTATGTGTGTATATTTTCTAAAGTAATACTATATATTTAACGTATAAATGTGTATATGTTTTATTATTAGTATATAACTATATATTTAGTGTGTGTATATATTGTAGTATATGTTTTATTTAAAGTAGTACATATATTGAATGATACGTATATATGTGTATATATCTTCTAAAGTAGTATATATTTAACGTATACATGTGTATATGTTTTTTAAATTAGTATATAACTATATATGTAGTGTGTGTATATATTGTACTATATATATATATATTGTAGTATATGTTTTATTTAAAGTACATAAATGGAATGGTACGTATATGCGTGTATATATTTTTTAAAGTAGTATGTATTTAACGTATACATGTGTATATGTTTTATAAATTAGTATATAACTATATATTTAGTTTGTGTGTGTATATTGTAGTATATTTTATTGTAAGTAGTACGTATCTATTAAATGGTACGTATATATGTATGTATATTTTCTAAAATAGTATATATTTAACGTATACATGTGCATATATTTTATATATTAGTATATAACTATATATTTAGTGTGTGTATATATTGTAGTCTATGTTTTATTTAAAGTAGTACATATATTGAATGGTACGTAGTTATGTGTATATATCTTCTATTGACTCTAAAGTAGTATATATTTAACATATACATGTGTATATGTTTTTTAAATTTTTTTATATATCATTATGTTGTAGTATATATCTTGTAGTATATGTTTTATTTAGAGTAGTATATATATTTAACTAACGCATAGTCGTATACACGATTACATGTGTAATTGTGTATATATTTTTTAAATTCTAAAGTAGCATATACTATATATATAGTGTATATCTATTGTTTAACGTATTTAAAATGTATATTGGTGGGCATATATAGTATATATTGGAGAAACATTTTTTTTTTTGACTTTTGACCAGTTTTGACTAGATTTTTAACAGATTTTGACTGGGTTTAAGTGGGTTGGACTGAGTTAGGTTAAATAAGCCGTTTTAGGATTGTTTTAAAAAAATTACTGTTGGGCTCAAAACCGGACCGACCCGTTTAACCAGGTCCGGATCCAGCCGGCCCACAACCAATTAAAATTCACGGGTCGATTTCGGGTTGACCTGACCCGACCCACTTTAACACCCTTTGACTCTTAAGCACCCAGAAGTTACCTTTTATGTACAAACATTAATTAATTAATTATTCTTAGTCAAACATTAGTGAAGTGCGCATGTGCATAATTAAAAAAAAATATGTCATCCTATTCCATTGTCTATACCTACGATCTCCTTGTGTGTGCGCATAGTATTATTATAATATTAGAGGATATAATGCATGTGACAATTATGTCTTACTGATACCACATGAATATATTATATAATTAAATCGTCTCTTATACTACTAGTACTTATATAAGAGTGGCCTTGTAAATCAGTTAGGAAACCAAATCATACAACAAAAACTAGAATTAAAGAGAAAGAAATACTACTACTACTACTAGATTAAAAGAA
>NW_025862306.1:0-1350 GCF_002878395.1 Capsicum annuum
ACTCTCCTACAAGAAGTGTGTTTCATTTGATTCATCTAATTCAAAAAGTTTAAAAACAAGTGTCAAGGACTAATCTTTTACCACATAAGCATCTCCGTGAGAAATATTAAGAAATTGACATCATATAATTCACTAACGTTCTGATTTAGAAGACGAGCAGTCAGGTAATATCAACAAGATTAAACGTATTCTATGACAATTTTGGCTAAGTTATTATACTAGATTCATCTAGGACTTGCAACTTTATATCCCTTGACTTAATAAATCACCATTGGATTATTGAAAATACATGTCGATGATGATAAGTTTAGGTTCATCTACATATGTAGTTTATTGTGCCGTGATTCATTGTTTTATATGTGAGAATATTTGCGGGTTAACCAAGTTTCTTTTGCACGTTTTGACTTTCATGAAAAAAGGTAATCAAAGTCTAAACTTATTTATCCTTCTCCACTCAAAGGTTCCGTTAGTTTCTTTTCAAATACTTTTAATTCATCAGGTAACTGTTGTTATTGAACTTCTACAAGAATCTGTTCTGATTGGACTATTAGTTTAGCTGATCGATTGAATTAGTTTCAAATTTGCAGATTAATCAGTTGGCATGGCTTCATTTGATATCAAGTATAATTTATTATATTGCCTACAGATAAAGGCCAGAAATGGACCATTTACTGAAAGTTTAGAGACAAGTTTTTTGTGGTGTGGGTATATACTAAGTTGTCAGTATATAATTTGTGACGCCTCAAAAAAGAAATTGAATTGAGTTAACACCTTAACACGAGTGCTGTCTCACCCCTTTTTCGTTCTCCAAAAGAATTGATTTTAAGAATTTAAAAGGGGTTTTATTATTAAAGTTAAAAAGATGAAAATTTGTTCCGAAAAAGGACTATTTACATTTTTTATTTAGAGTTGCCACTTGGCATAATCCGGTGTGCCAAGTCAACAATGGAAAATCCTTTTCAAAACCATTCGACTCTTTAAACTGGTTTACGAACAGAGATTCTGGCTAAGGAATTCTGTTGACCGAGGGGAAGGTGTTAGGCACCCCTCGATCCCGTGGTTCGACCACAGTCGCTTGGTGGAGCGTATCGGCTAATTTTGACACTACAAATGTACAAACAACACAAACACGTAAACCAATCAAACAGACAAACAAAACAAAAACGAATCAAAAGTACAGTGTCCAGTCCAATTTATACAGTCCAAATATAAAAAAAATGCAAAAATAAATCCTATCTAACCTACACTAATCCTATCTACACTCCCGCACTTTACCCAGTGCCTCGGGCCTTTATCACAAACGTCTTCCGCCAACATAATATGTTGGGACATTTTTCGGTGTATAAATAC
>NW_025862307.1:0-3974 GCF_002878395.1 Capsicum annuum
AAAAAAAAAATCTGAAAAAAGAAAAAAAGAAAACACAATAACACTTTTGTAAATATATTTGATTTATCTATATCTATAATCTATAATCTATAATATATTAAAATTGTGAAGAACTTTAGAAAAATGATTTGAACTTTTCGTCTTTTATTAAAAGACACTTCTACAAAACTGTTTTTCACTATTTTGTTTAATTATTATTTAATTATTTTTATTATATTAACTAGACTCCTAAAATATATGGGACTCCTAAAATATATGAAAGGAGAATCAATTAATCTTTTTCCTTTTATAGAAAAATACTCCTAAAATAGGACTCTATTAAGAAAATATTTTTATAAATATTGGGATGCACGTTAAACTAAAGAAATCAATTTACTTCTTTGGAAAATATGATTGCTGGATGCTTAATTTTTTAACCCTCAACTTCTTCACTATTTTTGTCAACATAATAGAATTCAACGTGTGTGTATATATATATATATATATCTTCTTTATTTTCATTCAAGTCACTCTTGAGGGTCAAAATTTTCGCTCACACAAGAATTATTTTCATCAAAATTAAAAGGCTAGGTTTAATTGTATTATTTTTATATTTCTGTTTTGAGAATTTTTTTATGTGTAAAAATTAAGTTTAGTTGTATTATTTTGATATGTCTATTATAGTATTATTTTGTTAAAGTTTACAGATGGTAGATGAATGTCAGACGACTTTGAGAAATTTTTTTTGTGTAATTATATTGTTTTGATGTCTCTATCATCGTATTGTTTTGTTACAGTTTAGAGGTAGTAGATGAATGTTGACCGGCTTTGACATTTTTTTTTGGTAAAGGTTAGGTTTAATTAAATAAATTATTCAAAAGATATTGAATTTAATTATTGTATTTATCTTTGTTATTTAGACAAATATCTTATTTAGTGTAACATTTGAACTCAATAAAGTGAGGTACACGCACGAGGCGCGTACACCTAAACTAGTATATATAAATAATGATAACATAAAAATCGAAAAGATAATAATATATAGTATTATATTGTAATTAACCTAAAATTTAATCGTAGCCCATAATGTAGGGCTTTATGTCGGACAGATCCAGCGGATAATTATGTTTAAATGAAATTATAATCACGACTTAGCATGGCCTGACTTGATTAATTTGTTCAAAGGTTCTCTGGAGCTCAATATCTCAATGAGTCGACATATCTATTTCGAATTTGCGCCATTCTTCCTAATGACGGTTCCAGTAAGGATAACATTTATGCTAATTGTAGTTGTTGCAGATGCATTAATATTTGTTGCAGTTGTACTGAATTGGATAGTTTATCAAAAAATCTAATTTGAGGTCCTGCCGATTAGAAACAATCATCGTAGGGTGATATATACCACTGGCTTCCTAATCTCCATGTCATGATGGGCAAAATGACATTGATCACTAAATCTGCATCCTTCAGCAGTGTTATACTTGTTGTATAGCTTGGACTTCATAGTTGGGAACTGCTGGGTTCAATCTCATGTTCAATATTGACTCATATATAGCACTATAGCTACGAACGTGGAGAAGGAAGTGACATGCCTCCCCGTATGAGCATCCAGAAGTGCTACATCACATTGCAAGATGGCGCTAGAAGCATTTAATTAGATGAAGCAATAAACCACAACCCAATTAGAGCACATAACATCAAGTAGTTAAGAACACAGATCCAATATAAGCTAATAGTGCGAGCATCGATTTCACATGTATTCTTTTACTGTCGTCTGATATGCATCCGTTGACATTTTTGAAGAGTTTGTGCAATCTAATGTCATAATATATTAAAAATTTTATTAGAAAGGACCATCACACAAAAATGAATTAGCTATAAGAATCATCTGAGCGCTAAATTTAGCATTCTCTAAGTGTTTGAAGTTGTAGATTTATGATCCGAGGTTGACTCTAGCACCATTTTTGGATTTTGGAACCTTAAGCTCATTCATTCTTGTTGTGTATTTATCTTTTCCACTTAACATCAAATTGCAAGTCATTCATCACCAAAAAAAGAGTTGAACTAAAGAAAAGCACAAAATTTTAAAAAAAATTGATATTTCAAAACTATATAAGTAGAATTTTGTGGAATATCGATCATTAAACATAATGAATATACATAAATCAACCACATCGAATAATATTTCATAGGCATAAAATTATATCAAAAAAAACATTCAAAAGCTAAGCAATTGCAACCATAAATATAATATCTTACCTAAGTGATCAACTGTAACCATGCAAACATGCATTGAGGTCGTAATCTTGCAGGCACTACAATGAGCAAGATGGATACTATGTATGGATATATAAATATAGAAAACATGATGCGGCATGATATTTTGTTCCCCTAGACTCTTTATGACTTTACCATTTTAGTTGGGGTAAAATTTTATGCGTTTTGTTTATGTAAAAGGATAATTAAATTACTTAAATTACTTTCACACCAATTATACTTTTAAAAGGATTCCATATGTAATAAAAGGAAAATTAGATTACACGCATGTTTTATTTTACTTTCCCACATATTTAGAACTCAAAAAGTAGTAATTGTTATTAATTCTGATAACTTCTAATAAGAAAATACTTTACCATTATCATAAATATATTTAATTAATTTTTAACTTTTAAATATTAAGAGAAAATAATGAAAAGACGATTTTGTCTAAAGCAAAGACCTTTAATGAAGGGTAAAAAGTTCAAACAATATTTCTAAGGCCTTCACACTTTTAATATATTATAGATATAAATATAAATATAGATATAGATTATAGATATTATTTATAGATTATAAATTATAATAATGAAAAGACGATTTTATCTAAAACAAAGACCTTTAATGAAGGGTAAAAAGTTATATATATATATATACTAAATTTAACATTCTCATTTAACTTTTCCTGACCCGTGGCTGTTTATAAGAATAACGGAATATTAAGGCCACATTTTCTTTTAATAATATAATATTTTTCATATCTACTATACTAATATATAAGTGAGGATAAGTTGTTGAAGCTGCCGGCAGCCTGCTTCAACAACTTCAATAGTGATTTTACCTGATTCAGCAATTTCAATAGTGACTTTACTATATTATCTTTATAAGTTATTTTGGTATTAGAAAATTAATAATATTTAATTTAAAAAGAAAAGTAAATATTTATGACATGTCAGGTTCAACTATTTTAATCGTGATTTTACTATATTATTCTTAATTAATTATTATAAGTTATTTACGTATTAGAAAATTAATAATACATAATTTAAAAAAGGTAAATAGATATTTATGACATGCCTGCTTCAGCTACTTCAATCGTGACTTTACTATATTATTCCTAATTAATTATTATAACTCATTTATGTATGAAAATTAATAATATTTAATTTAAAAAATATAATAAACATTCAAGACATGTCTTCTTCAATTGCTTCAATCGTCATTTTATCATATCACCTCTAATTAATTATTATAGATCATCTAAGCATTAAAAAATTGATAATATTTTATATAAAAAAAAAAAGGTAAGGGTGTTAAGTGGGCCGATCCAGGTCAACCCAGAACTGGCCCGTTAAAATTATCAGGATTGTGGGTCAGGTCGGGGCCGGGTTAGGGTTAAGTGGGTCGGGCTGGGCCGGGCTCAACAGTCAACTTTTTAAAAACAACCCTAACCCGGCCCACTTAACCCAACCCGGTCAAACCCACCTAAATCCGATCAAATTCGGTTAAAAATTCGGTCAAACCCGATAAAAAAAACTTTTTTTCAATATACACTATATATACCCACCTATAAATATTTTAAATACGTTAAACAATATATATACACTATATATATAGTATATACTACATTAAAATTTAATAAATATATACACAATTACACATATATACGCACCATTCAATGTATATTGCTACTTTAAAGTTTAAATAAAATATACTACAATATATATACATTACAATAT
>NW_025862308.1:0-1671 GCF_002878395.1 Capsicum annuum
TTTAATATATTAAAAATATATGTATTTAAGAATTTAATTTTCTTCTTTCTTTCATTAAACGGTAAATTTTTATTTGGATAATTCTTCTTCAATTCTATATCTTTTTTGACATTTTATCGTTTCATAGTTCATATTTATCTTTTTCCTTTTTATTTTTTATCATCATCTAAATAATTTTCTATTGCTAATTTTCTCTCTATTCTCTATTATAATATTTATTTATATTTCTTTATTATTTTTTTTCTTTCCCTTCCTCTATATATTGCACCTTTACTCTAAAAAATGTAATCTTAAAAATCTTTATTTTTTATTTTTCACTTTTTAACATCTTTAAAATTATTGTTGCTCCAATATTTGCATAGTTTTACAAATAAAAACTTGCATCTCGAGAGAGAGAGAGTGCATGCGAGGGAGGGAGGGAGGGGGGGGGGGGGAGTAAAGAAATAGAAAAAACAAAAAGGAAGTATTTTATATTTTTACATAATTTATTAATTTTGTAAGAAAAAATATTTAATATTATTTTTTAATTGTTCTTTTTAGATCTCATGACATAACAATGATAGATTATAATTGTTTCATGATATCAACTGTAATCAGTAGAGATATTAGCATCAACTCATATAGATACAACATTCATTCATGTAGTAAATTCATTATTATCCAAAATTTATTGGAGAACCAAATAGACAATATGTATTAGATTTTAGCTTAATTTCACACGTATATAAACAACAAATTATGAATAAAACCTTACTCTATTTAATTATCACATATAAGTAGAATTTGTTGTAAATTAAAATTCATGAGAGGAAGTGCAACCAATGAGCCATAGATTCAATAATGTCTGAGATTTATAGTCTCATTTAAGATTCTCATTTTACGAAGATGGATATCATTGTTAGTTGATTTAAGTATCTGACGGTCCGTGAGATTAAGCTCTATTATTAAAATGTCTTAGAAGTAATTTAATTTTTATATGTATTTAGAGATTTAAACATAAAGTTATACTTTTGTGTCATGCAACTTGCGGATTAAATCTCAAAGAAATATTTTAAAAAATCTTCATCTTTTTCTTATAAGAAGAAAAGAAAAGTTATTCACAGAAGAAAAAAATCTGTAACTTGCTGATATTTTTTTGCAAGTGATGAAACCAAGTAAAATTACCACAATTTTTCAACCAATACAACAATAATGGACAAACGCCTTTCAAATCTCAAAATTATGTGAAAAGGAAGAAGAAAAAAGAAAAATCAAGCTTGAAGTTTCATACTGTTTGAATTTCTCACCATGATTGATGATTTCTCCTTCGATTTTTTCTTGCTGACTTGGATGCAATTCAAATTAAAAGATAAACTTGTTATGGGTTATAAATGGTTGTATTTTAAAGGCCTCATTATTACAAAACTAATAAGGCTTTTGATCTTTTAGTTGAGACATACAACCTTTAAGTTTTAATTAGTGGTGGTTTTAGACTTTCTAAATATTCCATTAAGTTGAATTGAATTATCAAAACAATAAGGCAAAATGACAATTAAGAGCCTGTGTGTTTTTTATTAATGATGGCTTTTAAAATTCTACGTATTAAATTGAGTTTAATGGGACCAAAAAATGGGACACATACACCTTTAGAATAAGGAGAAAACTCAATTAATATCTCAAAAAAACACTAAA
>NW_025862309.1:0-3294 GCF_002878395.1 Capsicum annuum
CGTGGCTCAAATTGGGGCGTGTGTACTTCACTCTCCGTAGTGAGAGTGGTATAATATTTTTAGGGGGGTAAAAAATTTACTTTAATGTTATTAAGGGGGGTATATAATTGTCCGATTAGTTTAGGGTCTAAAGTAAGTTTTGGCTACAAGTTCAGGGGTGATTTGATGTATTTTATCTTTCACAAAAATATAATACAAAATACATAGTATGCATGTGTTTTCCTTTACATAATATATATTACATAACAAAAAAATACATATAACTCTGCATATTTATTTACAGAATATATGCCTGATCCATATGTATACTACTATACAAAAAATACAAATATGACTCTGATATGTATTTATGAAATCCATATCATATTCATATTAAACAATAACAGACATAACTATACTATATATCTTTATATGTATTTGCGAAATACAAAGGTGACTCTTTTAAAATAAGAATATACATATGGATCATGTATGTATTCTGTAAATACATGTGCAGAACTATATGTATTTTATACGATATTGGATTTGTCTTTGAACTGTACATACTATGTCATTTTAGAGGGTAACATATGTACTTATTTGTTTTCTTTTACTGTTTAAGATATGTATCATGTATTTTTTATTACCTATATGTATATGCATATAATTATCATTTTTGTTATAGAGATTTTGTGTCCTATATATTTATATATATACATGTGAGTCAAATATGTATTTCTGTAAATACATATGCAGACATATGTGTGTTTTTTTACCGTAAATACATATGCAGATTTGTATGTCTATTTATTTTGTATATTTTTTGAATATGTATATATGATATAGATATTTGTCTTTTAAAAATAAGAAATAGAGATAGAAGAGTAAAAAAAGGAAAAAACAAAAAAAATAGAAAAAACAAAAACGAAAAATAAAATACAAAAAAAGAAGAAGTGAAAAAGGGAAAAAAAAAAAAAGAAGAAGAAGAAAGAGAAAGAAAAACTAGAAATAGAAACTAGAAATAAAAGTGTAAAAACAAAAGAAAAAAAAAAAAAAAAAAAAAAAAAAAAAAGAGAAAGGACAAAAAAAAAAAGAAAAAAAAGAAAAAATTAAATTGAAAAACGAAAAAGGAAAATAAAAAGAGAAGTAGAAGAGATAAAATAAGCGGAAAGAAAAAAATGGAAAAGAAAAAGAAATTAAAATAAAAAAGATTAAAAATAAAATAACTAACAACAAAAAATAGTTAGAGATATAAGAGAACGATATTTTGAAATTTTGAAGATAATGGAAATAATAATCTTTATATTTGAGTTTGATTTGGAAAAGGAATCTATTAATTTATGAAAATTTAATTAGATGAGATAATTATTCCTTATTTAGCTCAACTAATTTGAGTAAAACAAGGGCAATAAATCTTAGGGAAAAGGATGATAACGGCACTTTAAATTAAACTATTTCCATGAAAATGGCCTTGAAATTTAAATTTCACTTTCTAGCCATTTCAATTTACTGGCTTGTTCTATACCGTTTCTAAATACCGTCTATACAGTTTCTATACAAATCTTATACATATAAATATTCTATACGAAAATTATACAATTTTGATACACAATTTATACAATAACTGTACATTTTTTTTTTTACACGTTTTATACAACAATTATATAATTTTCATACACTTTCTATATATTTTTTATACATATTTTATGCATATACATATTTGATAGAACTATACAATTTCTATACATTTTTCTTATGTAGATACATATTCTATTTAACAATTATATCGTTTTTATATAATTTACTTATTATTTCTAAACAATAAAAAAAATTAGAATATTTGACCAGTTAAAAAATTTCTAGCAAAAAAAAAAATTAAAATATTTTTAAAAGGCCAAATTGCCCAAGTTGAATACTGTATCAGTATTGTATATAGACTGTATCAGTATTGTATATAGACTACGTAGGTCAAAATGATCAAAATAAGGAAATGACTATAAAGCAGAAATAGTATATCCGACTGGATACTTTTTGAAAAGTTTTCAAATTTAGACTATTTGTTTTAAAAAGTGCTATAGATTGTCCTTTTCCCTAAATCTTATTGTATATGTATTTGTATAGCAGCAGTTTACTTAAATACAAAATACAATTTGTTATTTTTCGTAATTATGAAACTGTTGCGATAAAAATTATAATTAATACACTATAATTGGTATTTCTGAAATTTTTCCCTTTCTTTATCATGATTAAGGCCCAATCAACATGAGTGCATCTTATATTTGTGACAAGTGAGCCCGCACACTCTTTTTCACTTTCATTTCCATAATTCATCTCTATTCTATGTTTCATTTTTTCCTTTTAACTCCCTCCAGCGCTACTTTACCTCTTTTTAATTTTATTAAACCATTCTCTTTTTGCATTACTAGGTTTCACAAAAATTAAATAGATAAAAATTTAATTTGCTATATATTTATTTGAGTGACTTTCAAGTTGTTTTCACTACTTTAAATAACTATTATTATTATTATTATTATTATTATTATTATTATTATTATTATTATTATTATTATTATTATTATTATAATAATAATAATATGTAAAGTTCTTGAATGAGAGAGGAGTTGTGAAGTGAAAAGTTGGCTTAATAAAACACAGTTATTAAAAACTTGTTCCATTTTTTTCTTAAGTCTGCTTTTTTATATTTTGTCCTTGTAGTAATTAAAATGAGACCTATTATGCTTTTGTAAGGAATTAAGGAGATTTTAGGTTGCGAAAATTCATAAATAATTTTATTAGATAATTTTGTTAAGTTGAATGATCATTCGAGGAATTAGCTCGATTTGTATTTCTTAGGAATCTCAAGTTATGAAATCAAAAAACCAACCAAAAAATAAAATGAGAAAAGTTCAGGGTTTTTACGCGTATTGGAAAATACTGAAGAAAAAAGGTGTAATTTAGGTTAGTATTAAAGAAAAAAGGTGTAATTTAGGTTAGTATTAATTTATTTTTGATAATATTTGAGTTAGTATTAGGGCTGTTCAAAATCAAATCATATCCAATAAGCTAACCATAAAATTGACTTATTGGCTTATTGGTGTTGGCTTATTGGATAAATGATTGGTGAACGGATTAAAATTTTATAATTAACAGCTTATCGATGTGGGGATGGATTACTTAATTTTCTTATCGGATAAACCATTAACCCGTTAAGAATTACCAAATATACTTATACTTTTCCACCTAGATATATAAAACTAAAATACATATTATATTTTTATAAAATATAAACTCTAAACCTAATATATCTAAATTCTA
>NW_025862310.1:0-5271 GCF_002878395.1 Capsicum annuum
TAAGAGGTCAGCACGATATTATAGTTGTCTTATAGAAAAAAGTATCAACAATCAAACTATTCCTTTTAATATTCCATTCCTCCAACCTCAAGCCTCTTGTGAAATAAATTTAATATTTTTAAAAAGTTTTTTTTTATACTATTATTATAGTTTTCCTCATGCACATTTTGCCAATTTATAATAATTCAATCTTGATTGTCATAATTTATTGGTTTGATGTTACTTTTCTTATAGTTTTCCTTGTTCCGTTCAAAGTCGTCTCGCTCCCTTTCCCTGTCAGATATCCTACCACTATCACATTCATGATACTTTAGTCTTCCTTGATCCTTACTCTTGATAAAATTTATTGTCCTTTATCTGTGACATTTATTTTTCTTTTATGTCATTGATTTGTTTTTTCTATTTATACTTTACTGTTATGGCCGTTGACTGGTGTACACTGTATTTGAAAGTTTCCATCTGATGTTTTATTGGTATTGATATCCTCACTTTAGGATGTTATTCATTGAGACAATGGTAACTTCCGTGTTATGTTGGCTAAATTTGGTGTTCTGTGAGTCACTCTCACTGTTGTCAAGCGACTGAACATTTAATCATAAGCTGACAGTATGATGATCTGTGTTTATGTTGAAATATCACAGAACATGGGCTAGCCTATGTACTTACGGTGAAGAGCGAGTTGAGAAAGGAGAAACGTAAGGTTGTGAATGGTGGGAAAGCTAATAGGAGTGTGTCAACTATGTTGACCTACCTAAAAAATGAAAAGGGCGGGCTGTTAACTATACTGTTTTGCGGTGGTTGTTGAAGACTAGCTTCTTGAAGAGCTCTCCGAGAGGTGCATTGCATCAGCTTGATATTTGTTGGAAACTAAGTATTCGGTGCGGGAGTAAATGAGTGCAGAAACTAAAAATAAAATTGTAGGAAATTGTTTTGTTGTGTATTTTCATTTTTGTGGTAATATATGTAAAGTGGAAGTACGTTGAAGCTGAGGTCGACAATATTCAATACTCGAAAATTAACAGAAAACAGTTTGCTGTGGAGTGAACTTCAGATCACGGTGCTTCTAAAAGGATCAAACATTCATCAACACAAAGTGAAATGGACATTTTCTACTCATGTTTAGAGTTTGTAAAAAATATGCTTGTTAGACTGCTTGTTCAGACATATAGTATTTTCTTACTTGATGTTGCTGCATTCTAATTTGGAAAGCAAATTACACCGCTGACTTGTTAATGTAGGATATCATATCATGTGCTATGTCGGAAATGCACTCCTATCAATGTACCGTGAGTGTGAAGTATTGACGAGGCATATGACGCGTTAGAGGAAATAGCAGAGAAGGATGTTGTCTCTTGGGTAGATCACTCTCTCAATCAATTTTCAGTTCTAAACAAAAGAAGTTTGATCTTTTTAGTTGTGTTTGTTACTTTTTCCAATTGTAAGATGATATATTTGGAAAGTGAGGTCCCTCCAAATTCTAGTTTTCTTTAACTTTAGCTTTAAAGATCCAAGTTTTACTCGAGAAATCACAGTAATATGAACAATGAGTTGTCGAAGAAAACTGGTTTTCTTATGTAGAACCAACCAAAAAGAATAAATTGCTCTCTGTGGTTTAAAATAATTTTGATACTGTAAAAAATAAAAGGATGAAAGTTTAAATTTTGATTGAAGTGATAAGGCTTTCCCTTTAAAAAAACAAATACTAAAAAAGAAGTATTAATATGTTTATGTTTAAATATCACAGAACATGGGCTAGCCAATGTACTTCCGGTGAAGAGAGAGTTGAGAAAGGAGAAACGTAAGGTTGTGAATGGTGGGAAAGTAAATAGGAGTGTGTCATCTGTGTTGACCAACCTAAAAAGGTGAAAAGGTCGGGCCGTTAACATTACTATTTTGTGGTGCTTGTTGAAGACTAGCTTCTTGAAGAGCTCTCCAAGAGGTGCATTGCATCATCTTGATATTTGTTGGAAACTAAGTATTCGGTGCGGGATTAAATAAGTGCACAAACTAAAAACAAAATTGTAGGAAATTGTTTTGTTGTGTATTTTCATTTTTGTGGTAATACATGTGAAGTGGAAGTACGTTGAAGCTGAGGTCGACAATATTCAATACTTGAAAGATTAACAGAAAACAGTTTGCTGTGGAGTGAACTTCATATCACAGTGCTTCTAAAAGGATCAAACGTTCATCAAAACAAAGTGAAATAGACATTTTCTACTCATGTTTAGAGTTTGTAAAAAATATGCTTGTTATACTGCTTGTTCAAACATACAATATTTTCTTACTTGATGTTGTTGCATTCGAATTTGGAAAGCAAATTACAGGGCTGACTTGTTAATGTAGGATATCATTTCATGTGCTATGTCAGAAATGCACTCCTATCAATGTACTGTGAGTGTGAAGTATTGATGAGGCATATGACGCATTAGAGAAAATAGCAGAGAAGGATGTTGTCTCTTGGGTAGCTCAGTGTCTCAATCAATTTTCAGTTCTAAACAAAAGAAGTTTGATCTTTGTTGTTGTGTTTGTTACTTTTTCCTATTGTAAGATGATGTATGTGGAAAATGGGATCCCTCTAAATTCTTGTTTTCTTTAACTTTAGCTTTAAGATCCAAGTTTTACTAGAGAAATCACAATCACAGTAATGTGAACAATGAGTTGTCAAAGAAATCTGGTTTACTTATGTAGAACCAACCAAAAAGAATAAATTGCTCTCTGTGGTTTAAAATAATTTTGATACTATAAAAATAAAAGGCTGAAAGTTTAACTTTTGATTGAAGTGATAAGACTTTTACTTTAAAAAAACAAATACTAAAAAAGAAGTATTAATATATTTAAAATCAATTGGGTCCAATAAGGGTAAAAAGGTAATTGTGCCTTTAAAAAAATTCCAACTAAGAAAAGACGACATTTATTTTGGGACGAACAAAAAAGGAAATGGCGACACATAATTTGGGACGGAGGGAGTACTATTTTTATTTTGTTCGAGGGATATCATGTGCCTCAGCAGAGAAGTAAAGTTCTACTCTCCTCTCTTTCTCTTACGTAACTAGTTCTATGGCTTAACCCTTACTTTTACGATGTAAGGGCAGAACGCATGTCAAAAGTTATTTAATTTCGCTATTATGAGTTTTTTGGGGGGTGTTGGAGACTTAATTAAAATGTGTTAATACTATGTAATATTGATTGGTAATATTTATGTCTATTAACATTCTAAAATCAAATTATGAAATATTATTTTTTTAAAGTGGGCTGGCCCATAAGGCCCGCAACCCATAGAGTAATAGTGTGGGCTTGATAATTTTTTGGCTCATCATTTTGATAGGCTAGCCCAACCTGACCCTTCAAACTCAAAGCCCGTGTGGGCTAGCACGGATGGGTTGAGCCAACCCGTATTGACAACTCTACAAAAAAAAAACTCTACATTATTGATACTCAAAGGAGACTTTGGAATCTTGAAGAATGCACGGAGGCGAATTCAGGATTTCAAAACGCAGATGTATGAATGTGAAATTCATCAAGATGACCTACGTTATGTATATTATACTAGACAATGAGCCCAAAAACGGGGACAAAAAAAGAACAAATTCCATGAAAATGTGCACCAAGATCATAAATAACTTACACACCAGGATTATCTAGGCTCTAGGGTACCCCCACCCCGACCCCCACGCAAAACTTTCATCGTCACCCTGTAAGACGAGGCCAACTTATCGGAAGATGGACATTGATTCAGTTCATACAACCTTTCGATAGGTGCTTGTTAGATCTTATTATACTTTTTGCTACGATGATGGGATTTGCTTTTGCTACTGCATTCTGAACAACATTCCTATAATCAAATGGGCAGTTGTATTTGTCTGAATAATGATGAACTGCGCAGAAAAGATCACCACATTTGTAATTGAACCCCGTTAATCCCACACGCTTACGACAAGTTGTGCACTTTTTCAAACCCTATTTTGACTTTGCTTGTGAAATCTGAGAGGCTAAATCTGCAGATGCAACCACGGCACCTGCAAGAGCAAGTTTTGATGCATCCATGCTTGAGCTTATGCGTACGACGTCTTTGCTAGATGCAGCTGCAAGCTTTTCATGTTCCTGCTTCAGTAGTATCATGTCCTTTTGACACTTGGAACACATATTCATCGTAGCTGCACTACCGAAAAAATCACGGTCGTTGATGCAGAGGACGGGATCTTCTGGAGCTCGACAACCTGTCTCTTTAGATGACTCCATTTCTGTAGTTAACAAGTCAAGTTCAACACCACAAGTGTCACGCCTCAAATCCTATTAGGGCGGACTGGCACCCGTAACGGAAGAGGCCCGGGAGAATCAACTCATCACCTTATACTTCCCATGCATACCTCTATGACAACCCAAAATTCGGACAGCATCATATCGCATATAAAATGAAATAATCACCTGTATAAGCTCGAGCACACATATATATATGTAAATACAATACTTGGCCATTGGAGCCATCACGACTATTAACAAAACACCACCTTTATTGTACATTAGGTCTACAAAGCCTCTAGACAATACACAGAGTTTAACTAAGGTCGGGACACACCCCGCCATATAACTAACTTCTATGCAATACCAAAAGCAACTGGATATGACACGGAAAGCCCCAAGCAAACTGGAGCTCACCAAAAGCAGCTGAATATCCTGACTCCTACTTGTGCGGTGTATGAGCTGAGGTACCTGTGCCTGTAGCATGAAATGCAGGTCCCCCCATGGGGGACGTCAGTACAAAATATGTACTGATTATGTAAAGCTGTAGATAATCACATATGATATAGGAGCTCAATAAAAATTAGAAACAAGTGAATAAATTGTAATAGGAGTGGACCATACTTACCAGAACTTGTGACAACCTGTACATTGTATTTATTCAGTTACTTTACCTTCATTCTTATCATCCTTGTAATCATTACTGTACTGTACTCTGACCATTAGGCTGCCTCCAATACATATCAACTAGGAACGACCCATTATAGGATTATGCCCTTGGGATACCACCCATAAACATATAAATAGGGATAAACCCATGATAGGCTTATGTCCCTGGGATACCACCCGATAAGAGAGAACTTCCATCACTTAGTTCAACAAATTTTTGAGATTGTTATTTTGGTCGCCACCGTATTTTTGATACTTTAAAACAATGATACATCAATAAGAGACATATAAATAGACCATCAATGCAATAACGATGAAGTAAGAACTCATTGGCACATCAATGAAGTATTTTGGAGTCATCAA
>NW_025862310.1:5371-6113 GCF_002878395.1 Capsicum annuum
ATTAGTGCAATAAACATGTAAGATTTGTAAAACAAGTAAGTATTGGAATGTCTTGACATCTTGTAGGGTGGAAACAAGTTCATTGGTAATATAGGACATCATACAAAACCAATATGGATCACATGTTATTGAATAACTTTGGAAACTTTCTCAATAGAACAATTGTTCACTTTTATGCCAAAGATATGGTATAGAGTATGCTTTACATACCTGACTGTCAACCTTCAATACTAGTCCCAAATAGACTTCCCGTTTTTTCGGAATACTTATCTACAATGAACATATATAGCAATCTAGTATTAGCAACCAAACGTCACAATTCAATTATTTGAATTCACCAAATTAGTGGTTAAGTAGTAAGCCTTAATTACACCATAAAGGGCGTCACTTTAACCCTCTTATACACCAATTACATTCACATGCCATGCATATTCATACAACATTCTACAATATCAAGTTTGGATTCATTTATCATTCCAACCAATCCATTAAACCAAATTGAGCCATAGACATAAATAATCATCAATTCAATAGTATATCACCATATCCACCTTCCACAATTCAATACAACCAAACCATGCAAAATAGTCCATAAATCTATTTCCATTACCTTTCAATAACAACCAATACATATAATCCTCTATCACACATATACATATGGAAAAGAATAAAGGCAAACAATATTCATACCTTAGAATTTACCTCTTGATTATGCAATACTGTTTGCAAAAATAATAGGAGC
>NW_025862311.1:0-2166 GCF_002878395.1 Capsicum annuum
CTAGGTTACATGAAAATAGAACTTGACTTGACACACAAATTCAATTCTCGAATTGATCGATATGTTTATGGGCATCTCACTTAGTGGACATGGAATCTTTTAGCATAGACATGGTCTAGTTTCATTTCAAAATCCCTCGGTTAAAGTCTCTTACGAGAAAATTAGCTGACTTGCTTAGGTGATGGTTTATTCTTAATCAAATGAAAAGAAGCAAGGATCCTTTGTTTTGGAGGTTCTTTCTCGAGCCGGAGTGCGCTGTGCCTAGTTCTCACTCCATTTATTCCGTTCGTTGAGTGAGAAATGGGAAATTTATGGAAAGTTACAATCCCTAGCACGGAATAGTGCACCTACACTCCTTCATCGACGTTGTTTTTTGACCGGAAGGCCGAGAGCTAACTATCGAGATTTTGGACTATCTGGACACATACTTCGTGAAATGGTTCATGCATGTTTGTTGCCAGGAGCAACAAGATCAAGTTGGTAAGGATTAATGCTTCATTTCTATTTCTATGGTCGATGATCATAGAAGCCCCTTTACCATTCTGTATAAATGGGCTATTCTATTTGTACAGATAGGGTGGAGGGGCGCATTTTATCCTTGTTTATCTATTAGTTTTTAGTTCTTATCTTCGGCGTGGGGTAGAGCAGTTTGGTAGCTCGCAAGGCTCATAACCTTGAGATCACGGGTTCAAATCCTGTCTCCGCAACATCTTGTTTTTCCAAACTATAGCCGGGTTGACTCTGGTAACTAGTAATTAATTCCCGCCTTTCGCTTTTTGGGGGTGGAAGGCAAAAGAAAACGTAGGGTCAACACTCGCACCTGTGTCCAAAGTTTGACTCTTGAGTCAGAATGATAAGGTATTTCGCAAGCTTGAATCCCTAGAAAGCAGAACTGCAGTTCGTAAGTTTGCTCTTACTTCTTTATTCAATTCTTTTCCCACTTCATTGCCTTCTATTCCTCTTTTATTATTTCTAATGTAACATCATAAGCATCCAATGCAGCTTCTTCTGCGAACTCTTCTGCTGCAGCAGATTCATTCTGATCCTTTAGATCCGTTCTCTCTTTCTCTGGCTCCTTTACTTGAAATCTTTTAGTCGATCTACTCAGTCAAAGAGTTTTTTAAACTCCGATCCTTTCAGCCCTAGTTTCGCTCTAAGCCAAGGCCTTTAGTCGATCTGGTTCTTAGTATCCTTCCTCTTTAGTGTAGCTGACAGTTTTTCCCCTTGCCTGCTTTGGGAAGTCAATATTCTATAGTTGGAATCTATCTTCCACTGGCTGTGACAAAGACATATCTGCTAGAAGAAGAGCGGTCATAAAGTCTTTCTTTCCCCAGGGGCAGAAGGAGTTCGGAATGACTATCTCTCTCGTCCAGTCCACGAAAATGCCCCTTCCTTGTTGTTGTGGCTAAAAGCCTTGGTGATCTATCTTCCTTCTCTTGCCTTCCATCCAGAGTTCCCAAACTGAAAAAATAGTAAGCATAGACGTGACGTAGCCTACTTGGGATTTCCTATGAGATCCGTTAAACCACCGGGACTGAATGGAATCCGTTTGGAAGGATCTTATATTGTAAAGGCGATCAAAATGGTTCCAAACCTCCATAGCAAGCTCACTCTTGATGAAGAGGCGATCAATACTTTATTTATCATGCTCCGAATAGCACAAGTATTTGCTTGCTAATCTTATACCTTTCGTTTGAATTTATTCCCTTAACTGATTCTGAAATCCCCGCATACAAAGTAAAATAAGAGCTTCCACGCAAAAATGCTAATTATTGTAGGAATGGCTTTATCCCAGACAAATTGAGTCCAAGCTTGAATGCCCGTTCGATTTCTTATCGATTCCAAACCAGCTTTGAGAAAAAATGACTCGCTACGATTCTTTTTCCATATCCCCCTGTCCTCCTGATGAGATGTGAATATACCACTATTCCTGATATCATAAACCACTCTGTGAGGCAAAAATGCTTCGATATCATTGAAAAAGCAGTTTCCATGTGCGTCAAGCACATCTATGATTTTGAAGAAATAACTAGTAAAGGAGTTGGCCTGGTCAATAAGAGGGAGTCATATTTGGACTGCTTTTTTCAAAAGAAACTATCTGAAAGCCCCTATGGTTTGCTGCTTCCAAACCTGGTTGTCAGGACTTGGAGTGAAATCAGTTCTATT
>NW_025862312.1:0-4225 GCF_002878395.1 Capsicum annuum
CTCTTCCAAATTTATATTCTAATATCTTCTTGTCATTTCTCCCCACACCCTCCCCCCCCCTTTTTTTATTCTTAAAAAAAAAGACGAGGAACCCTAAACTGAAATAAATAATTGTTCCGATAAAACCTTCTCTTCTACCATAGATTGGGCGTAGATACACGACCCAAACCATTATTCTTTTCTATTCATTATTCTTTTTATTACCAAAGCAAATAACCATCCCAAATGCAGATAGCAAAAGAGATGAATCCGTTGTTAGGAATCATTAAATCCTATAAATGATTGTTCGGGTATGTCGTGAAATTTTTTTGAAAGACAAGAATCAAATAATTTTCTGTGGTGGAACAAAATATCTCTCATCTCCCCCTTGAATAGATTCTTTTTTTTGTTTCCAAAGGAATGTTGTTATGTTGTTTTGAAGGGTGCATAATCCCTTGAATCCGGTACCAACGGGTATCACCCCCCCCCCCCCCCAAAAAAACAACGTTCTCTTTTAGGCCTTTCAACCAATCGATATGACCCCGGAGAGCCACTTTTGCTAAAGCTCGAGTAGTTTCTTGAAAACTCGCTTAAGATATGAAACTTTGAGTATTGAGAGATGCTCCTATTATTCCCAATAAGATGACTCGATAACAGATCGCCTCTTCCAAAGCGCGACCCATTCGTTCTGCTCGCAAAAATCCAATAAGTTCTCCGGGTGAAAAAATATTAGACAGTCCATCTTCTGAAACCAACACTTTTGATGTTATTTGACGTATAATAATTTCTATATGCCTATTATGAATCTGCACCCCCTGGGAGCGATAAACCTGTTGGATTTTATTAACCAAAGAGATTCGGCTTTGCGTTATAGTTAGCTCAGCACTAATCAAGAATCCCCAAGGAATTCCAAGAATTCTTGTTATACATTTGTTCCAACCCTCAACCCTTTTTTCTAGATTCATGGATATTGAATCAATCGAACGCACTTCTAACACCTGTTCTACTTTTGGAAGACCCTGTGTTATATCACCAGATCTCTATTTTTCATATATAAATGTAACTAATGTATCTCCTTCATAAAGGGTTTCACCATAATGGCCATGAACGGTTGCTCCAGGGGTGGCCAAATAAGGCTTAGCTGATCGTATCACTATCGAGTCAACTTGAACAAGTATAACTTGACTCGATTTGAGGGGCGGTCCATTTTTGGCTATACATACATTTTCACAAATAAACTATCCAAGACTAATTATTTAGATGTCTCTTCACAATAATTGTGATGGAGAAACGACCAATTCAAATTAAATGAATTTAAAATAACGTTACGACATGGATCAGGATTAAAAAATTTTCCATTTTCATCTATTAAATAATATTTAAATTTAATCATTTGAAAGGTCTGGTTTAAATTGTCAAGTTGCAAATAGTTAGTTACTAAGATCTGATTATGAGTTATTAAATGGTAAGATGAATAAAAATTTTCAATTGGAAGGCATGTTCTTAAAGGGCGCAACGAATTCCTAAATGGAATTAGGGGATCTTTTTTAATTGATTCTTTTATCACACTATGATATTTTACATCCTTGAATGGCCCCATTCGAGAACAATTGGCTGCTGACAAAATTATCAACGACTGACATTCCTTATTTCTATTCAACAACGTATGAATAGTTCCTTGAGGTTGGTTAAGAGATTGTTGAATTTTTGCCTTGGAATAGGAATAAATGGAAGAAAAAGGGTTGATATTGGTACAATCTAATCCATTATCAGAGAGCAATTCTGACCCCGACGGATCATTCCTTTTTTCGATATACGAAATAGGGGATTTCACTAAGTTAATTCTTAGGAAATGTCGAATCAAACCATTTGTGCTTATTTCAACAAAAGAAGCACGGGCTTCTTCGCAAGAAGAACTTTTTTTGTCTTAGTTCCAATTCAATACTAAACAAGTCCGAACTAATTGAATACTTGTGTCAGAAATTCCTCGAATTGGTTTGCCATTTCCATAAAGGATATAATTGACAATTCGAAGTTGCACATTATCCCTTTCCTGCAATGGATTCGGTGGAAAAAGGGTTGCTAATTTATACTGTCCGTTATTTCATATGTGACAACAGGTCGAACTAAAACAAAAAACCTTTTCTTACTAGGTGTAATCCATTGGACATAGACCCAATTTTTAACTTTTTTGGATTCCTTTGAAAAATTTTTTCCTGTTCCTGATGGTATCAAAATGCCGGTATGTCTGGATATCTTATCTGTCTCTACGGGAAAATGGGCCTATTGCGGAATTCTTATATATATATATATATCTATAAAACCAAGGATAGATTTGTAATTTCACATCTATTTTAATAGTTAAGAATATTTTTTTTATCTTATATCTATTTTATTATTGTAATAATTGTATAAAATTATCTTTCCATGCTTCTACTTCACTAACAAATGTGAATATCTATTCATAAAAAAATATCTTTCCAAGAATATCTGTTGATGTGTCTATTTTATTCTTATTTTGTCCCACTTAATAAGAAAATACAATTAAAAAATAAACATTAAAATACCTTTAAAAGGAATCTTATTAATTCATTAGTATTTTTTTATTTTTTCAGATCTATTTTAATAAGTAAAGGTATTTTTTGTATTTCATATATATTTTATAATAATTAAGAATATTTTTTATTTAATATGTATATTATTATTGTAATAATTGTAAAAAAAATATATATCTATATCCATGTGGCTTTTGTTTCGACCACCTGAATATTAAAAAACATTTCAAAATCATGACTCTATAATTAAATTAAAAAATAATAATTACTATTCTACCACACAAATATCTATCAAGGTGGCTATTGTTTCCATCAAAAAATTAATGACACCATATATAATAAAATAATAATAAAAATTTGATAATGAATAAAAAAATATATCTTTAAATAGGTTAATAACTTTAAAATTTAACCCAGCAAGTTCATGCGTGATAGTATTTTTTGAGCAAAAAACTAAAATATTAAAAGTATAGAATATTGAAAATTTTGACAAAGTAAGAATTTTCACTTAGAAAATTTAAAATATAAGAAAATAAATATATGAAGAAAAAAATTCAATGTTTCCCAGGAAGAATTTTTAAATCTTATTAATTCATTATTAATTATACTAGAATTAAATTAAAAAATAACTATTATTATTTTACCACAAATATCTATCAAGGTGGCTATTGTTTTCACCACAAAATTAATGACACCAGCTTTTTGAATTGATATGATATTTCTTCTCTAGACTAGACTAGAAAATAGACGACTCTTCAAATAAAAAGCCAAAAGACTCTTCATATTAACCAAAAAAATAAACGCATCTCTCATCAACAGTTTCAATTCTCACATATCTATATGTTTGTAAGTTTCTGTACATTCTCATTCATTTTCCCCCTCGAATATTTATTTATTCCTTCAACAAGGATAATTTTTATGTTTTTTTATAAATAAACGTTTTTTGGTAGAATAAAAAATTTTTACTATTTAATTTCGGCATGTATTTTAATAAAAATTAATCTGTATAATGTAATTAGCTTTTGAAACTGTAAAACGCAGATAATGATACATCATAAGTATTGTTTCTCAAAACATTCGTAGTAATTGTCTCAGTTTTTTCGCGTTCGTCATGCTTTAGATTAATATATGTTGCTACTTTTCCTTCTTCATCTGAAACTTTTTAACTAAATTTATTTTTTAGCTTAGATATATTTTTTTATTTAAAAAAAAAATATTCCAGTGAAACCAAGTTTAGATTTGCTCATTTTTTAAAGAAGATTTAAAATATCACAATATACCTAACTTTAAGATCTGCTCATTTTTTTTCTATAAAATATTTTGTATATTTATTTTAAAATTTATTTAAAAATAAAATTAATTAAATATATACATCTTGAACTGTCTGTATTAATTAAATATATACATCTTGATCACAACAGGAAGAAATTTAACAGGTATTGATCATGAATGCTTAAGAGATTGATCACAACAGGAAGAAAAAATGCATCTGCTATTGTAGAATTTATAAATGCACATATGTCAATGTAAATAGACAACAATCAATATGATATGTGAAATGAATGTCATGTGAGCATCCAGTAGTATGATATTCCTACGGTTGTATAAAACATATATTTGGAATCTTATGATATGTTCATCATAGTGATATTGTGGTATTAAAATGTGTTTATATATATATATATATATAT
>NW_025862313.1:0-3064 GCF_002878395.1 Capsicum annuum
ACTCATTAGGAAAGTGAAAACTAACCCTTCAGGTCTGACAATCAAGACACGCATAACACGAATGCAAAAAATCCATCTCCAAAATCACATCAAAGTCTAACATGTCCAACTTTATCAAATCCACCAAGGTCTTTCTACCATAGATTGACATCACAAAACCCTTATAGACCCTTTTAGCTATAATGGAGTCACCCATCGATGTGTACACAGAGAAGGGATCTAGAATACACTCAGGATCAAAATCAAAATAAATAGCCACTTAAGGGGTCACATAAGAGAGGGTAGACCCGAGATCAAATAGGAAATATACATCATGAGAGAAAAGTTTGAGCATACCAATAACAATATTGGGGGATGCCTTAGAATCATAATAGGTAGTAAGAGCGTACATACGGTTTTGTCCAGTGCTGGAGTAAGAAGCAGAAGCAACACCCTTTGGTGAAGAGCGGACGAAGTAGCATAGGAATCTTATTTACACCAGAAGTAACCCTAGAAGGACAATACATCTGCATATGAACAATCTGATCACATTTAAAGCACCTGTTCCTCCCTTCTTCACAAACATCACAATGCATTTGACCACAAAATATAAAAGAGGGATATTATGGAGCTTACTGAGCCTCACTAGCCTCCTGGTGCTCTAAACCAACTATCATACTGAGAATGACGATCACCCGATGGCTTTGGATAAGAAGCACTAGCTACAGAGTAGTAATTAGAATTGAACCACTTCTTCTTAGACCACTTTTCACCGTCTCTACCAATTTGCTGCTGACCTCTACCCTGATCCGAATATCGAAACATCTTATTTTGCCTTTCTCCTATATTTGTCTTGTTTTCTTCTCCTTCTTGACCTGCTATGTATACATAATCAACCTGGAGATGTTCATATCTTTGTTTAACAAGGTAGCATTGCTCTCCAGGATCAACTAATAGGAAAACCTAAAGGCAAACTTCCTCATTCTAGACCTCATGCTAGACACTAATTCCAAAGCATATCATGACAGCTGATGAAACTTTGAGGCATGCTCCTTCACTGTCATCTTGCCTTGCTTCAAGTTCATAAATTCCTCAGCATTTGCCTCCCTTCCCACAAAGCAAACTCAACATCATCGCCCCTAAGCCGCACCCACTCTTCATATTATGGGAATGCTACATCCTTCAAATGATAGGCAGTGAACTCCACACCCTCTACATAACATTCATCATACAAAAATACTTTTCCATCTCACCAATGAAATTTTGAGGATCTTCCAAAACTTTAGAATCAATGAAAGTCGGAGGACTCAACCTCATAAATTGGCCAACTCTATTGACCTTTGAGGATAGAGAAATAAAGTCAACATGCTCAGTCTAAGAGGCCTCCAACTGAGTAAGAAAATGGATCAACTGACAAAACTCAGCATTAGATACATAAGCTTGAGGTTCCTCAGGAGGAATAAAAGGCACCGATAGATCTCCATTAGTGCAATCAGAAGTAGGGACCCTAGACTGGGTCTGAACTTTTACAGTAGGAAAACTCTATCCATATTATAATCTGACGGGATAGATGAGTTTCCACGAACATCAGATCTTTTGGGAGGCATGATCTGAAAAACGAACATATGGGGATTAGAGAAGGTTCAAGACCTTAGACTCTATATCTTGAAATAGAACAACAAGAAAGAAAGACATTCCTAAATGCCTTATAGCCTCTCCTTTATAAGTGTGGCATGCTACATACCCACAAAAGAGACTCTACTTGACCTGGCATTGTGGACACCCAAAGATATCAACCCTAGGATCTTATACTACCTTTTTTATGAACCAAACTAAGGACTGGCCGTGACAGGTATCTTAAGTCCCACATGGACCAGAGACTCCCCCCTGTACCTAACCAAGTGAACACAACATCCCCAACATTGGATGAATTCTGAACATATAACAAGATAACATAGGAATAAGCTTAATATTATTTAAATCATGTCTATAACTGATGATCAGTAATCAGCTAAACAACCTGCCAACATCACCCAAGTCTACAATAATCTAATAAAGCCTTCTAACAAAAGAATCAAAAACTACTCTTGGTCGGGACATGTCCCTGACTCTTATAATAACAATGATAATGAAAACTCTCTATTCTAACCTATGATAAGAACTAATGAAATGTCTAATCCTTTCGAAGAAAGGAGGATTACCACTTCAACATAATGAATCAATGAACCGAGTTGATCCACTTAACTCTGCACAGAAAAAATAGAAGAATCTCTAGTGCCTGCATCGGATACAACGTCCAAAGATGGTTAGTGGGGTGAACACTAGCATGTAACTCACGGATAAGGATAACATAATGTTATGATCAGCAGTTCAAAATTATTTATGTCCAATGAGGATAATCAAATGCATATACATATATATATATATATATATCACATGTCAGGATAGGGGGCAAGGCTTAGCATGCACTTTAAAACTTTAGCCTGGATTGTGTAGTTCAATCGTTATAATATTAGAAAACACCCATGGGCTATATAAGCCTAGCTCTCCCCCAATTTGTAGGTCCCTAGTGTGTGTGGTTGAATGAACCAGAGGGAATACATATGCACTATAGGGGACTCAAACCTCTCGGCACATCAAGGTGATGCAAACACCCAATTATGTAATATAATATGGAGGACTCCAACCTCCTAATCATATGATAATAATAAGGGGGACTAGAACCACCCGGTCATATCAACCCCTGCGTCGACAACTGGGTGACATGACTCAAACCAGGGCCTTGTCGTAATGGGCATCTTAAAACCACCATTTAAGAATTAAAATCAATGTTCAAAACACATGATATTTTTGAACTAAGAATGAGGGAAGAGTTATATTTCGTATATATGAAGATTCACGAAGTGATTCTTGGTCCTCAAGCCTCTAGCTAGTCTCGTTGATGAACCCTAGCCCCAATCTTGTTAGAGAAGTTTAGAGAGGATTTAAGAGTGTTTAGATCTTGTCCAACTGAAGAATGAAGGGCCAAACAATGTTAAAAGTCATTGGTCATATGGGTTTAGGGTTGGGAAATATCTAAAATATC
>NW_025862314.1:0-1822 GCF_002878395.1 Capsicum annuum
GATGAGAAAGTTCACCCAAGATATTATGGGACTGCTTTAATTTCGAGGATTAATGTATGTGGTGTAGTGAGTCGTGCCATGGGATTGTTAGATGGATAAATACTAGTTAGACGAAGGATGATGTTTTGATGGCTAAGTTAAGGCGAGGCATATGATTGGAAATGTTGAGCCTCTTAAGTGTGATTTTGATTCTTATGGGTTAGAAACTTAAGTTCATAGGCATGGTATTAGAGGGAGAAGACAGAAGTAGCATGGTCTATTAAAAAGTTAGAAAGTATTCAAGTTGAGCTAATAGAAATAAGAGTTGAAGCACTAGATGGTGTACATTCCGGCGACAGAGATGTTCATGGAGATTTGAAATTAGTAAGCATTTGAGAATTTGAGTGGTGGCTTAAAGCTAAGGGGGAGATGATAGAACAAGTAGTCAAGTCAAGCTTTTACATTTTAGTAGAAGTACCAGTAAGTTATAAATTTGCTGTGAAAAAGATCGGTGCTTGACCCAATGTTATTTCACTATTTTCAGCTGCCCCAAAACCTACTCATGCTTTACATTTCAGTTCCCTGATCTTAATTCATGTTCATACACGTGATGGAGAATGACATACTCTCCTAGTTTCCAAAAATGAGAAATTTCAGTTCTTCTAGCAGTTGGAATCACATTCCATAAGTTATGAGCTCTAAATTCAGGGCATGCCGCCCATGACTCATATACTCAAGTTTTACAGTATGTTCAGTTCAATACTCAGGCAATACTCTTATTGATCAGTGAGATTCAGTTTTCGTTATGGGTGTCTTCAGTGTTGATACCTTAATGAACCCATTCTATTTGATATTTTATTCCTAAGGCCTCAATAGAGACAGTCAATTTATTTACATTATCCCTTCATGTTTCAGGTCTTCATGTTTTAAAATTTTTTGACCTTTTCATTAAGTCAAGCTAATGGTGGTGAGCAGTTGTCTAGAAGGGAGAGAAGATACTTCCTTATCTATGATAGAAGGTGGTGTGCTCACGGTGGTGAAGTGAAGTTAGATTAAGGCTAAGTCCTTGATACATGCCGTGGTTAGTTGAAGTTTTAAATGTTTATTTGGAAAGATTGTTGTCCGTTGGTTTTATGCACTTCTATGAGGTTGTAGGAATAGTAATACAGAGTTTTTGTGTATAGTTTAATTGGTTGAGAAAATGTTATGTGTGCCGTTTAAAGAATTGACCAGTATGTGTGAATGATGTAGTTGATGGAATCTTAGAGAAAGCGAGGAAGATGCTTTATGAGTGTTCGTTTAGAGGTGCATGTCCGAAGTGCTTATGTGGTTATGAGTATAGGCTTGAATGTTATGGTTGTATATCTAAAAGAATGCACCGCAAGTTAGCGGATCCCCAGTATAAGATTGTATGTGGTTGTTGGAGTAGCAATAAGAGTTATGTTTGAAGTGAGGAGTTATAAGGCTCAGTGTGTATTGAGGTTCATGATATAGATTAATATTATAGTGTTATGTGGCGTATCTCATGAGTACTTGGAGTTAGGCTTGAACATAGTCGAGGGAGTAGTTGGGAAGTGTTGCTAAGTTTGGAAGCAGGGAGTTATGTTTCCCAAGACCTAGAAATTCCTATCTTAATTTATGCCATATGGGTCCTTGTTCCCATACGATAGGATTGTATCAAATTATGGTTCATTTTCTCCCTGAACAATGTCATTTGAATCTTTTGGAGGGAGTGTTGAGGGACGTTTCATTTGGGCGCAAGTGGTCCTTCTTTTGATGAGATCCCCTTCGATACCTTTGATTCTCAGTCTCTGAATAAACCAAAGATATCGATTCCTTAAAA
>NW_025862315.1:0-4259 GCF_002878395.1 Capsicum annuum
TAACATGTGTAATCCCTAAAATACCCTTAATGAAGGGTGATTCTTCAATGCTCCAAAACCATGGGGTCACACTTCAAAACTTGTAGTCTCGAATTGGCATCAAATATAATCCCCCACGCAATCTTTCACACACAGGTTTGTTTAATGACATGCTCAACATAGGTCCTCTATGCATGTTCTCGTATCCTCGAGGTGACCAAGTCTTGAGTCTCAATGTGTTGGCCTCTAAAGATGTCATCAAAATATAATATGGCCATTTTTCCCGTATCATCCTCCCCTTCTTGAAAAGGATTCGACCTCGAATCCAAACCTTGCAAAAATAAAGAGAGGACAAACAAATACAAACTCCTTATGGCATGAAGGTTAGGGTTAGCACAACAAATCATCTCAACATGCCAAGGTTGCATATATTTGCAATATAACCAAGGATCCTTTGAATGAAATATTAAAAACTCAATGAAAGATGTACGAAGGATTTGGTTATGGGATTCACCAAGAGTGACACTTTGCTTGTCATGTAGACCAAGCAACAATTTGGGTGCACTAATATCACAATTTCCATATTTGGTACCGAGGTCAAATGGGAAGAGTGGCCAGAGACAGGGGTCTAGACAACACTCCCCTTTCTCGTGGCCTCCACCCAAACTAAATGGCATACTTTCTATAGTAACATACATATCATCAAAAGAAAATAGAGAGAAGAGAAAAGTATCACTCAAGTCGACTTCTACTAAGGTGCCTTTATGTGTGTACTCACTACTAGTTTCCCAATCATCACCATGAGTAATCTTAACCATAAAGTCATACAAAGTAAAAGAAGGAGTAACTTCCAAGACTACACATTCCTTACCCTTAAGAGTACTCTTATCTTCTAAGAAGAGATTTTCATCTTTAGGAGGAATGTTGTCACACCATAGTGGGTTAACATATAGGATATAGCCTCCAATGTAAGATATACCATCTTTTTCACCACTAGGCTCACTAAGAGTGTTTATATCACTTTCAAACAAGACATTATACCTAAAGAATGCATGATCCAACAAATGGGAAGATTTGGAACAAGAAAGTTCCTCACTCTCTAAGAGATCAATATTAAGTTTCAGAGTGGTTTCAAGGACAAGATTGTCCCAAGAATAGCACTCGGGCTCACTCCCCTTTTGTTGACCAACTTTTTCAAATACTTCACTCACTTGAGTTTGATTAATCACATTATACACATACTTAAGTGGTGGACAATTTTAACACAAATAGGTTGATCAAAACCAATAACACAAGACGATGTACTTCCGTTCAACATATAGGCTTCAACACTAAGTGGACATAAATTGATCTTATAGGAAGAGTCAATTTGGTCATCAATAGGATTAATTAGTGTATCCACACTCACAGCATGTACATCATCAACAAAAAGAAAATAATCATTAAACTCACAAGTAAGTAAGCTACTACTCACACTCAATGGGCTACTAGCCACACAATTATCATTCACATGCACAAAAGTATAAGAGTTAGCTATTTTACCTTGAAGTTCTTGAGTCAACTATCCTTTTTTGTATTGTGAAGGACCTCCACAATCTGGGACAATAAATTCACTTCGGCATTGCTATCCTTCACTTTCCATGTCGGTACCTACAAAAATGTCCTTAGAAATAGAAGGACAAACAATGTTAGCTCGGTTTGGTGCCAATCCCCTCACTTTGCTCCACACAACCTCTTCTTTTTCCACTCTCGGATTACCACCTTGCACACCTTTACTCCTCTCAATATTTTGTCTCTTATAAGCATTAGGATTAGAGTAAGTATTCACTTCTCTTTGCGGCTCAGGAAACATGTATGTCATGAGGTGATTTCCCCACCAGTCTCTTATAATATTTGGCTAATTTTGCACATTTGGAACTCTATGTTGTGCAAACCAATCGGCACCTAAGCATACATGACCATATGTCAATGGAAGAATATTGAACCACACCTCCTCATAGTATTCAAATTGGGAGAAGACAACCTTGACCTTCTTGGTAACCTTAAACCCATCCAAGAAGTATGGAATAAGTAAAGGCTCATGAAACAACCCCAAGTAGTCAACCATGGATGGAACGATTTAGTTACTATAGTACCTATCATTTAACACAATGAGGTAGCCCGATATCCCACAAATGGTCACCTTTCCGGAGTGTACACTTCTTCTCAGATCAACATTGTAAAGAACACGAGTACCCCTCAATTTTGGAGATTCATACCCTCTTCTTCTCGTTGGACAACCTCCACTAGAACTAGTATAACCATTCACACTATATCGACCTTTATAAGAAGTACTATAAGGTGGAGAATATGAATCGTCACACTCCTCATGTGTACTCTCATCATAGCTCTCATAAGGTTTGCGAACGAAAGGGTTATACCTAACACTAAATGTAGGTTTGGAGTGAGAAGTGTAACACTCCTCACATACCCCAACGACATCATAAGATCCATCACGAAGTCATACATCATCTCCAAATTCACCATAACCACTAGGTACTTCATTCACCTTATTTTCCCTCTCAAATCTGACCAAGTTTTGATCATGGCTATTTTCATAGCCTCCGCAATCTCCTTCAACTTCGTAGCCATAAAACCCCTCACTACGATCATAGTCTCCCATGTTGTAGTCACAATAATCCCTGGCTATCAAAGACATGTTCCGCTTATATCACCTTTGTACCTACACAATGAACAAACAAGATTAGTATTAAAAGATCCTCACCAACACTCGTATACACCCACCTTCGTGATTCTCACAATTAGAGCGGCAAATATTGAAAGTCTTTATACTCCGGTAGTCAATAAGATGTCAATTCTACTTGGCGGACGGAATGGATTCTTGTTTGATCGACTCAAGACACAAAAACAAAATTAATTATGAACTTAAAACAAAGAAAATACTATGACTTATAAATGAGAAAAGCACAAAATACAATGCTTAACACGAAAGAAAACATACTCAAAAACTAATCTACAATCTAGTAGGTATTTACTAGTTTGCTAATTAGTATGAGAACTAACAAAATGGAAACCAATAGAATCAAAAAAGCGAAACTAGGAATTCCAACGTTCTTGAGCTATTGATGACATGGCACTCGACTATTTGTCGATTGACAAAAAATATTGTTAAAGTTGAAAATTTTTGTTCCACAATTTTGGTTATTCAAATTTCACAAAGATGGGGGGAATTACGGTTTTGGTAGGTTAACAAACAAGACTTTAAGTCCTTTTTTTCAAAATTCAAACCTTTACCAACTTTCACCTTTTTGGCAAGACAACCTTTTAGAGGTCTTGTCCCCCTTTCCTCTTTTGGCTTGTCTAGAAAAATAAACTTATTCTCTTTTGGTATGAAGACTTTTGGGAGGTATTTTGTTCTTTTTCCTCTTTGGTAATGTCTTGAAAGTTGTTTCAAGACTAAAAAGAGTCCACACTCTCTTCTCTTTGAATTTGGATCAAACAACAACCTCTTACAAGACTTCTTTAACACAACACAAGAACTTCAACAACAACAACAAAACCGTCCACTCTTCCCACAACAACTTGCAATTTTTTTTTGCTCAAGAACTTGGGTTAGACTCAAGTAGTTTTAGAGAGAAATAAAACCAACACTAGAAACAACAAAGACAATCAAAACAACACCTAAATCTAGACCCTTCGGCCAAACAACAACAACACTTCGGCCAAGACACCAAACCCATAGAGTAACTTCTTTTTGTGGGATTTTCGACCTTGGACACCTCTTCTAATGTTAGGAAACAAAGATATAACACTAGAAAACACAAAACACACAAAAATCACAAGAAAACCAGGCTTAAAAATTTTGCCTAAACACAAAAACGTGGACAGATTACTATTTTTGAGTTTTTCAGCTTTTCAACAATTTTTTTTTATTTTTGAGTGAACAAACCCAAGATTAATCTCGTGGGAACGAAATCAATGATGGCTCTGATACCAAATAATACAAATCAGTCCACCAAGGTGCCAAAATAGTCCACAAAACGTGAGAAGAACAAGCAACACAAAGGGATACAAGATGATAAACACAAAAACACATGGATTTGAAAAATAATGAAAGGATAGATAGTGAGACCAAGATTATTACAAGATTAAGAATCAAGTATATTTCAACATTAACCCCTAATGAATGTAATAATCAAAACCACACTCTTAAGGTGACCGCCAAGGTAATCAACTCACCTCAAGATCCACCGTTTCCAAGCAAAGAACAATATTGGCTT
>NW_025862316.1:0-4021 GCF_002878395.1 Capsicum annuum
CTACCACGTTATATTTTCATTTATGAGATGTTCTACAACTATTGTCTTAGAGGCAAGACTTAGCTCAGGACTTTCAAACAACAAATTATACCCCACGGACAAGAGTTGACTCTACCACGTTATGTTTTTATTTATGAGATGTTCTACAACTATTGCCTTGAAGGCAAGACTTAGCTCAAGGACTTTCAAACAACAAATTATGCCCCATGAGCAAGAGTTGACTCTACCACGTTATATTTTCATTTATGAGATGTTCTACAACTATTGTCTTAGAGGCAAGACTTAGCTCAGGACTTTCAAACTACAAATTATGCCCCACGGGCAAGAGTTAACTCTAACACGTTATATTTTCATTTATGAGATATTCTACAACTATTGTCTTAGAGGCAAGACTTGGCTCAAGGACTTTCAAACTACAAATTATGCCCAACTGGCAAGAGTTGACTTTACCACGTTATGTTTTCATTTATGAGATGTTCTACAACTATTTCCTTAGAGGCAAGACTTAATTAGCTCAAGGACTTTCAAACTACAAATTATGCCCAACTGACAAGAGTTGACTTTACCACGTTATGTTTTCATTTATGAGATGTTCTACAACTATTTTTTTAGAGGCAAGACTTAATTAGCTCAAGGACTTTCAAACAACAAATTATGCCCCATGGGTAAGAGGTGACTCTACCACGTTATGTTTTCATTTATGAGATGTTCTACAACTATTGCTTGACAAGACTTAGCTCAAGGACTTTCAAACTACAAATAATGCCCCAAGGGCAAGAGTTGACACTGCCATGCTATGTTTTCATTTATGAGATGTTCTACAACTCTTGCCTTAGAGGCAAAACTTAATTAGCTCAAGCACTTTTAAACTATAAATTATGCCCCACGGGCAAGAGTTGACTCTACCACATTATGTTTTCATTTATGAGATGTTCTACAACTATTGCTTTAGAGGCAAGACTTAGCTCAAGGACTTTCAAACAACAAATTATGCCTCACGGGCAAGAGTTGACTTTACCACATTATGTTTTCATTTTTGAGATGTTCTATAACTAGCCTTAAAGGCACGACTTAGCTCAAAGACTTTCAAACTACAAATTATACCCCACTGACAAGAGTTGACACTACCACATTATGTCTTCATTTATGAGATGTTCTACAACTCTTGCCTTAGAGGCAAGACTTAGCTCAAAGACTTTCAAACTACAAATTATGCCCCACGGGCAAGAGTTGACACTACCACGTTATGTCTTCATTTATGGGATGTTCTAAGGCAAGACTTAGCTCAAGAATTTTCAAATAATAAATTATGCCCATGGGCAAGAGTTGACACTACCACATTTTGCCTTTATTTATGAGATATTCTACAACTTTCGCCTTAGAGACACGACTTATCTCAAATATTTTCAAAGAACTTTATAACAACAATTCATGCCCTTAAATTGGCTTTGATGTCAAAAAAAGAAGATATCTTTGTGGATTATCCAAATTTTATTTATTAGCAAAATATAATAGAAGTTGAGAAAAAATAAAAAAGCGATAAAAAAAATAGACAAATAAAAAAAAGATTGAGAAAAAAGAAAAGAAAAAAATAAATATCAAGAAAAAAGCGAAGAATTAAAAAAATTGAGAAAAATAAAAATGAGAGGAAAAATAAAAATTAAATTTGAGAAAAATGAGGGAAAAAAAGAGAACTGAAAAAAGAAAAAGCAATCAAACAAAATAGAGAAATGAAAAAAAAAGAGTGAGAAAAAAAGGCAAGAAAAAAATAAAGATTAAGAAAAAAGCGAAGAATTTAAAAAATTTAGAAAATAAAAAATGAGAGGAAAAAAAAGAGAACTGATAAAAACAAACAATAAAAGAAAAATAAAGGTTAAAGATAAATAAATTAAAAATAGAAAAAAAAAAGAAATAGATAATGCTTGAGAAAAAAGAAAAAAGAGAAAAAAAAATAAAGGTTGAGACAAATGAATTAAAACATGAAAATAAAATTAAATAAAAAAATAAAAAGTAAAAATAATAATAAATAGAATAATAAAATTGAAGGAAAAAATAAAAAGTGAAAATAATAAAAAATAAAATTTGAGAGACAAATAAGTATGAAAAGTTTAAAAAATATATTTGAGGTTTAGAGGGGCAAAATGGTACTTGTATTATACTTAAAAAGTAAGGAACATTATTCTTTAAAGTTATTTCTTATGGGATCAAATATCTAAAGTCACCCATATTTGGGTGTATGACATGCAATTTCCTGCTTATTTTGTCTTGTCAACCAACTCATTATAGTTTGGGCCATTGTTGGCTCAATTGTTTAGGGCCGGTTTGGTGGAACTTTCAAGATTATATTATGAGATTTTTACCAGATATAACGATTAGCTATTTGGCTTAGCAAATATATGGAATGTGCCTGCAGGGACATGGTTTAGTGGTTGGAAGGTGGCTCTCCTTGGGATTGAATTCATTTATTGTTTGTCGTTCTGTCATGAGCCGTCGCATGGGGCTTGCCTAGTATGGTTCTCCTGTGTTGTTTATAAGCTATTGTATGGTGAACAGAACGCCACAAAATACTCATTCCAATTGTGACAGAGATTGTGGATTTTCCCGGTGTTCCAAAAGAAAAATAGATTGTATCTATGTCACATACCCTATAGTTTCAATGAGTTGTGGTACATAGTTGCCTTTTAAATTTTGCATCAGATATCTTCTTTATAGCTTACTTCGGTTATAGAGCTAGAAGTATTTTCTTATGTTAGGAGAATTTGATGTTAAGTTTACATGTCTGTTTTGGATATTTGATTTAAATAGTTGAGGATATTTTTGACTTGTATACTAAAGGAAGAGTATTTTTCAAGCTACTTGGTTAGTTATATGGTTTCGACTCGCTTATTATTCTTTATGGTGATACTTTTAAAGACTTGCGCATAGCGATGTTATATTTTTTTCTAATCGTATTTGGGTACAACCTTCCCAATGAGCACTTTCTCAATAGAGACGTTAACAAATAATTGATATATATTTATGACATATATATAGCACATATATTTTCAGGTGTTGATCCTCTCAATAAATAATAATAGTGTAAGATACAAAGTGTCGTCCAACAAAGTGAGGTTTGAAAGGTAAATGAGAGGTCTGGGGAAGGTAGAGGATACACGAGCTCCTCTACCTTAAAGGTGAGGCGAGGTAGAAAGTATGTTTCCGATAAATTCTTAAGGTGTTAATCCTCTCATACATATAAACTGCACTTCTCCTGCGTACATACATTAATTCAGTTTTTGTTAGAAAACACATAGGGTTAAAATCAAAATATTATATTCACTCGGCATCAGTTAGATTTAGAAATTAAATAGTTAAAATTGATGTCTTCACATGCATACATGCACATCCAGCTTTGCAGTTAAAATTAGTTACTATATTCTCACGATTTCAGTTAGATTAAGATATTTTATATGCGCGCGAATACTACTATATTTTAAAAGGCAAATGCTGGTAGAATTTAAAAAAGAAAAAACTCATATATACCGCAAAAATATGCATTAATTCATGCTACTTAAAAAGAAAATTCTGACATCTTTATCCTAAAACGTAAAGGCAAATAAGATTAACTCAGCTAGCATTTGGTCATCAATTTTGAAAATTATTTTAAATTATATGTTTGACTTGAATTTAGACTTCAAAATTTATGGGCAAATAGTAACTTATAGTTGGAATAATTAACACATTTTTTTTTTGCTTTAAAATTCTCGAGTATATATATATATGCTGTCAGTCTTTAAGATACATTTTTTGAAGCAGTAGAATCTCCGTTAGAGTCCATTTTCTCTCATTGCACACTCACGCACTTTTTGCTGCTTTGCTTAACTCTTCAATCAATCGCCCCCATATCAAAAATGGGAAACCGTCGGAACACGGTGGTTGCTATCAGCAGCCACGACGAGGACGAAGTGCCCATATCGCGTCTAAGACGCGCTTCAAGTAACGGTGGCGGAGAAGAGAATGGGAATCAACGGAAACGGAAGAA
>NW_025862317.1:0-1234 GCF_002878395.1 Capsicum annuum
TCATATCTTAGAATTCACCTCTTGATTATGCAATCCTGTTTGCACAAATAATAGGTGACGTTCAAAGTTCTTGAGATGACAAGCGCAGTTATCGGATTACTTTGAAATTTCTACGGTTGAATCAAAAGTAATTTAAAGGTCAAATTTGGCTAGGGTTTGTTCTTTCTCAATGATTGATGATGAAAATGAGTTTTTGAACTCATATACATGTATATATACACATATTCCCGTCCATAATATAATAGGGAATGGCCAAAATGCCTTTAAAATTTAAATAATGTCAAATCTGTTCTTTGGTGGACTGTTTTGGTAAGCCAAAGTAGATCGACCATAACTCTTTACTCTGATATCGGATTTGGGTGAAATTGGTATTGTTGGAAAGATAACTTAAAGGGCTTTCATTTCATATAAAGTAGGCCACCCATTTCGTCCTGTAAAAGGAGTTATGGCCGTTTGAAGTTGAACCTAAAAATCTATTTTGATAGGCTGAAGTAAAACGAGTATAACTTCTTACTCAGACGTTGGATTTGGATGAAACCAATTGCATTGGAAAGAAGACTCAAAGATATTTATTTTCATAGGTTGAAGCTCTCCTAGTTCATTATATTAAGGGAGTTATGATTATTCGAAATTGACCCAAAAATTCGGCTGGCCTCAGTAGTTTGTGTGCAGGAAATTTTCCTGCACATTTACTATTCCAAAATATCCCGGCCACCGTTTTATAGTTTCGAACGTGGTCGATTATATCCGAAACCTATCCGTTTTTGAAAATCTTTATATCATTGGAAAGCTTATTCAATAACCTTTGCATGGAACTATCGACGGACAAATTTCGGTATAAATAAAATAAAAAAATTAATTTCATATAAATAAGACCAATACACGTACTTGAATACGCCAATACATGTACTTGAATACGGGGTGTTACATCTTGCCTCTAAGGCAATAATTGTAGAACATCTCATAAATGAAAATATAACGTGATAGAGTCAACTCTTGCTCGTGGGGCATAATTTGTTGTTTGAAAGTCCTTGAGCTAAGTCTTGCCTCTAAGGCAATAGTTGTAGAACATCTCATAAACAAAAACATAATGTGGTAGAGTCAACTTTTACCCATGTGGTATAATTTGTTGTTTGAAAGTCCCTGAGCTAAGTCTTTCCTCTAAGGTAAGAGTTATAAAACATCTGATAAATCAAAATACAATGTGGTAGTATCAATTCTTGCCCATGAAACA
>NW_025862318.1:0-1183 GCF_002878395.1 Capsicum annuum
TTTTCAATACCACATCATCACACCAAATTCCTTCACCATTCAACATAATCCAACATCATGTCCCAATCATCTTTCAACAACAATCAAATAACATACTTCTTATGCTCACATGCATATATATATATACATATCCATATAAATAACACCAACATAATTTACATCCTTACCATAAAATGGCCCTTTTGATTTCGAAGTCCTGTTGGCACAAACAAGGGGTGCTTCTCGAAGCCCTTGAGATGGTGAACACAACTACGGAATCAATTTGGATTTTCTACCGTTGAATCACAAGATATTTGGAGTTGAAATTAGGCTAGGGTTTCTTATTTTCAATAATTTGATGATAATTGATGGATATGAGACTAATTATATGTATATAATGACCAATTTTCGTCCATGAGGCGATGAAAAATGACCATATTGCCCTTAAAAATTTAAGTAAATCCGAACCAGTCCATGGTGGACTGTTTTGATAGGCTGAAGTAAATCAGCCATAACTCTTTGCTCGAATATCGTATTTGGGTTAAATTGGTATCGTTAGAAAGATAATTCAAAGGCATTTCATTTCATATAAATTAGGCCACCCAGTTCGTCCTGTACAAGGAGTTATGATCGTTTGAAGTTGACCCTAAAAATCTGTTTTGAGAGGCTGAAGTAAAACGGGTGTAACTCCTTACATAGATGTTGAATTTGGATGAAACCAATTGCATCGGAAAGAAGACTCAAAGATATTTATTTTGATGTGTGGTAGCTCTCCCAGTTCATTATATTGAGTGACTTATGATGGTTCAAAGTTGACCCAAAAAACTGGCAGGCCTCAGTAGTTTGTGTGCAGGAAATTTTCCTGCACATTTACTGTTCACAACATCCCCGCCACCGTTTTATAGTTTCGAACGTGCTCGATTATATCCGAAAATTATCCGTTTTTGGAAATCTTTATATCGTTGGAAAACTTATTCGATAACCTTCGTATGGAACCATCGACGGGAAATTCCAGTATAAATAAGGTCAATTCCTATACACATATAATCAAACTATACACTTGAAACCATCTCAAAATAATCAATACTCATACTTAAACTCATATATACCTAACTTAGGATCAATACATATACTCCAACACATATAAAAATGGCTAATGCACGTAATTAAGTACGGGGTGTTACATCCTTCCCCCCTTAAGGAC
>NW_025862319.1:0-1096 GCF_002878395.1 Capsicum annuum
TCTTGCCTCTAAGGCAAAAGTTGTAGAACATCCCATAAATGAATTCATAACGTGGTAGTGTCAACTCTTGTCCCTGGGGCATAATTTGTAGTTTGAAAGTCTTTGAGATAAGTCTTACCTCTAAGGCAAGAGTTGTAGAATATCTCATAAATGAAGATATAACGTGGTAGTGTCAATTCTTGCCCGTGCGCATAATTTGTAGTTTGAAAGTCCTTGAGCTAAGTCTTGCCTCTGAGGCAATAGTTATAGAACATCTTATAAATGAAAACATAACGTGGTAGAGTCAACTCTTGCTTGTGGGGCATAATTTATAGTTTGAAAGTCCTTGAGCTAATTAAGTCTTGCCTCTAAGGCAAGAGTTGAAGAACATCTCATAAATGAAAACATAACGTGGTAGTGTCAACTCTTGCTCGTGGGGCATAATTTGTAGTTTGAAAGTCCTTGATCTAAGTCTTGCCTCTAAGGCAATAGTTGTAGAACATCCATAAATGAAAACATAATGTGGTAGAGTCAACTCTTGTCCGTGGAGCATAATTTGTAGTTTGAAAGTCCTTGAGCTAATTAAGTCTTGACTCTAAGGCAATAATTGTAGAACATCTCATAAATAAAAATATAACATGGTAAAGTCAGCTCATGCCCCACAGGCAATAATTGTAGAACATCTTATAAATGAAAACATAACATGGTAAAGTCAACTCTTGCCCGTGGATATAATTTGTAGTTTGAAAGTCCTTGAGCCAAGTCTTGCCTCTAAGACAATAGTTGTAGAACATCTCATAAATGAAAATATAACGTGGTAGAGTTAACTCTTGCCCGCGGGGCATAATTTGTTGTTTGAAAGTCCTTGAGTCAAGTCTTGCCTCTAAGGCAAGCGTTGTAAGCGTTGTAAAACATCTTATAAATGAAAACATAATGTGGTAGAGTCAACTCTTGCCCGTGGGGCATAATTTGCTATTTTGAAAGTCTTTGAGCTAAGTCTTGCCTATAAGGCAATGGTTGTAGAACATCTCATAAATGAAAATATAACGTGGTAGAGTCAACTCTTGCCCATAGGGCATAATTTGTTGTTTGAAAGTCCTTGAGTTAAGTCTTGCCT
>NW_025862320.1:0-3156 GCF_002878395.1 Capsicum annuum
GACATGATTATGTCATCTGGCATCTCCTTTATTTTATATTAAAAAGTGCTTTCAGCCATATAATTATTATTATTCTCATAAAAATTTCATGTGGATTTTTCTTCAAACACAACCAATTTAGCACGTAATAATTAGCAAGCCATTCATGTACCTCGTGTAGCTACGTACTGTACTTGCAAAATAAAAAATAAGTGAGTATCGATAAATAAGGAAAAGAAACAAAACCTGTTCGTGTTCACAAGTGTTTCAGTTACAAGTTAAACCATTGCATCGTGGTTTACGACGTGTTTCATCACGAAATTTCAAAAATAAATATAACTTTATTATAAAACAAGCCTTATGGCTAAATCAACTTCTTATCATACCAAATATTTAAACTTACCGAACAGATCTCAATTGGTAAGAGACTTCGTACAGATCTCAATTGGTAAAAGATTTCGTACTGATAACGTGTTATAAAATAAGAAAGAGCAAACAAGAATAGTAGAGAGAGAAGAGAGAAACTTCTTTATTTCTCTTGAGGGATGAGAGATCATAAGATTGTGAATACAATGAACAAAGCCCCTCTATTTATAGGAAAAATTTACTCCTAGTCTGAGTAAAAGACAGATACTCAAATCCTAATAGATATCAAAGTAGATCTTGATAGATCTTGATAGACATTCACTATAATGTAAATACATTTATAATACTTTACCTATTAACTAATATTTCTTTGGATAAAATTACCCCTGATCAATGGAGTAAATTACATAAATGATCCTCATAATGGATAACAATTCATATTTATATCTTTCAACTTTTATTTTTTTCTCTTTTTAATTTTACTTTGTTTTTTTTTTCTTTTCTCTTTTTATTTTTATTTTTCTCAACCCTTATTTTTTTCCCTTTTTCCTCTCAACTTCTTTCTTTTTCTTTTTTATTTTATATTATTTTTATTTTTCTTTCCTTTTTTATTTTTGTTCTTTTTAGTTTTTCTCAACCCTTACTTTTTTGCTTTACACCTTTCAAAGTCTACTTTAATAAAAAAAGAAACTTTTTTTTATTTTTCTTTGATTTTTTTCTTTTTGAATTTTTCTCGACCTTTATTTTTATTTAATTTTTTTATCAACCTTTACTTTTTTCTTATTCTCTCTCAACTTCTATATTTTCTTTGATTTTTATTTTTTAAATATTTTTCTTCCTTTTCTGTAATTTTATTATTTTTGTTCTTTTCTTAGATTTCTTCCATTCAAGTTACATCTCATTAGCAAGAGTTGACATTATCACATTATAAAGGAAAGACTTATGACTATCGAACAATAAGCTATGTTTCATAGGCAAGAGTTGACACTACTACATTGTAAAGGTAAGACGTATGACTTTCAAACAACAAGTTATGTTTATGGGTAAGGGTCGACACTACCACATTGTATTTTGATTTATGAGATATTTTATAACACTTACATTAGAGGAAAGACTTAGCTCAGGGAATTTCAACCAACAAATTATACCTCACGGGCAAGAGTTGACTCTACCACGTTATTTTTTTATTTATGAGATGTTCTACAATTATTGCCTTAGAGGCAAGACTTAGCTCAAGGACTTTCAAACAACAAGTTATGTTTCATGGGTAAAAGTCGACACTGCCACATTGTATTTTTATTTATGAGATATTCTTCAACTATTGTCTTAGAGGCAAAACTTAGCTCAGGGACTTTCAAACAACAAATTATGCCCCACGGACAAGAGTTAACTCTACCACGTTATGTTTTCATTTATGAAATGTTTCACAACTATTGTCTTAGAGGCAAGACTTAGCTCAAGGACTTTCAAACAACAAATTATGCCCCACGGGCAAGAGTTGACTCTACTGCGTTATATTTTTATTTATGAGATGTTCTACAACTATTGCCTTAGAGACAAGACTTGGCTCAAGGACTTTCAAACTATAAATTATGCCCCACGAATAAGAGTTGACTTTACCACGTTATATTTTTATTTATGAGATGTCCTACAACTATTGTCTTAGAGGCAAGACTTAATTAGCTCAAGGACTTTCAAACTATAAATTATGCCCCACGGGCAAGAGTTGGCTCTACCACGTTATGTTTTCATTTATTAGATGTTCTACAATTATTGCCTTAGAGGCAAGAATTAGCTCAAGAACTTTCAAACTACAAATTATGCCCCACGGGCAAGAGTTGACACTACCACGTTATGTTTTCATTTATGAGATATTCTACAACTCTTGCCTTAGAGGCAAAACTTAATTAACTTAAAGACTTTCAAACTACAAATTACGCCCCAAGGGCAAAAGTTGACTCTACCATGTTATGTTTTCATTTATGAGATGTTCTACAAATCTTGCCTTAGAGGCAAGACTTAATTAGCTCAAAGACTTTCAAACTACAAATTATGCCCCACGGGCAAAAGCTGACTCTACCATGTTATGTTTTTATTTATGAGATGTTCTACAATTATTGACTTAGAGGCAAGACTTAGCTCAAGGACTTTCAAACTACAAATTATGCCCCACAGGCAAGAGTTGACACTACCACGTTATGTTTTTCATTTATGAGATGTTCTACAACTCTTGCCTTAGAGGCAAGAATTAGCTCAAAGACTTCCAAACTACAAATTATGCCCCACGGACAAGAGTTGACACTACCACGTTATGTCTTTATTTATGAGATGTTTTACAACTCTTGCTTTAGAGGCAAGACTTAACTCAAGGACTTTCAAATAATAAATTATGTCACACGGACAAGAGTTGACACTACCATATTATGCCTTTATTTATGAGATATTCTACAACTCTCTCCTCAGAGACACGACTTATCTCAAGAATTTTTAAAGAACTTCGCGACAACAATTTGTGCCCTTAAATTTGCTTTGATAGCAAAAAAAGAAGATACCTTTGCAGATTATACAATATTTTATTTATTAGCAAAATATAATAGAAGTTGAGAAAAAAGAAAAAAGCTATCAAACAAAATAGAGAAATAAAAAAAAGATTGAGAAAAAAAAATCAAGAAAAAAGCGAAGAATTAAAAAAAATAGAGAAAAATAAAAATTAGAGGAAAAATGAAAATAAAGTTTGAGAAAAATGAGGGGAAAAAAGAGAACTGAAAAAAGAAAAAAATGATCAAACAAAATAGAGAAATAAAAAAAAGA
>NW_025862321.1:0-3953 GCF_002878395.1 Capsicum annuum
TGTATAAATTTGTACTGTATGTATACACTCGATCGTAAATTCAAAAGTTAACTTATTCTAGCTTTATTTTCTCAAGACCGTCCCAAAACAACGACGAAACTGCATTATATACACACACACACACACATATATATATATATATATTTAAATAGTTCCATAATAATCATCCCATTAGTATTTTTCTTACAGTATAATTTAATTATTTGACTATCCAACCCCAAATTGCATGTCAAAATCAACGTGGTAAAATCAAAAGTCTAGTTTGTTCAACTGAGTATGGTCTTCACCCCTAACTTTTAAATATTTAAAAAATAAGGATATGCTAATATAAAGTTTTAAAAAAAGAAAGACAGGTGCATTGGATTTTAGTTAGATGACACAACAAAAGAGTAGTGGTAACAACAAATCAACTTGATCTGGAAGAAATTGCTAAGATACCTCTTCTGTTTTTTTCCAATTATTGTTGTCTTCTGTTGACTATAAGGAATATTGCTGATGAGTATTTTAATGTTCAAACCTCAAAGATGAAAGCATCCAAAATTGAACCATTAATTTGTAGATAGGGAAACACGTAAATAGCATTTCTTAGATAGAAAATTGTAAGTTATAGTAATACTTTTAATTTTGTAAGTTATAGCAAAAAATAATTTATAAAAGGAAAAAAAAACATTTTTTAATGATTAAAAATAAGAAAAAAATAACTTTAATATATGGAAAATATATTACATACCCATAAATACGGTTTTGTTCTAAATTGCTTAACATAAAAACGATTCTATAAATAAATTACCTTGTCTTCCTGATTGAATGAAGTAAATAAAAAAATTCACATTCTCTAATCTCTCCTCTAATCCCTCGTCTTCTTTTTCTCTGTTTCTCTGTTTTCTTTATTAATGTTCATCAAGTACACATAGAATTCACAGATTATAACAATTAGATAATAAAATTTTGGTATATCAACTTTTGTAATTATGAATACTGAATGTGAGCATTTAGAAGATTCAGTTTTCAATTAGTAGTGCATAACTTTGTAATACACATACTACAAATCATTAGCAAGTCGTTGGATTTGGTTGACTGATTTGAAGGCTCTAGGATTAAGAAAAAAAAAGAAGGAAAATTTTACTTAGAGATGCAAAATTAGGGCCTTAATTATTCCATTTAAAGAAATAATAAAACTAGCAATATTGTTTTAACAAAACATATATAAACACAGTAAACACACCAGTCACATATACAAAACATACAATTTTCTTGTCGCATATAGAGTATATAGTAAAAATATAAGAATGATATTCACAGCACATATAATTATGTGGTTATATGCATTTTGCGTATGTATGTTATTGTATATATAGTGATACATTGAATATACAAATAACATACATTTGACATACAATTATTCCACCACCGGCAATGAAAGAGAAGAATGTTTGTTTGATGTATATTACTTGTATATCTTATGTATCACTATACATACACTTACATACATACAATATATAAGTACATACGACATTCAGTTGTGTATATCACTATATTTTTGTGTATATGTCTTGTGCGTGTTAATATATGTGAGAAATATTTTAAATAGGTATGAATATCATAATATGTGTGTATGACATGTAATATATGTATGCATATATTTAGAATATAATTTGAAAGAATCAAAAGGTTACTAATTGCAGAATCAAAAATACAATATTCATGTCAAATGTTACTAATTGCATAATCAAAAAATGTATAATTTGATGTAGTTGATATCAAATTTAATATCATCTGATGCAACTTAATTCATATCAATTTCATTCAACGATGTAAAATGCGAAACAAATGTTAAAGTAGCATAACATTATATAAATACTACTTAAATACAAAAACTAAACTTCGTTCATACCAACAATCTTAAGAAAACATACAATAAGAACCAAATAATTAAACATCAAAATATAATATTTATGTCTATGTATGCTTCCACACTTGAATTTTTTGGTTTGAGTAATGGAATCTCATCCTCAAAATCGGAGTCCGACACTTGTTCACTAACCATATTCTTTCTCTTATAATTCATCTTATCTTGAGGAATAACAATCTTTTTGTTGAAATTTTTTTCAATATACATGTTCAAATTGAGCTTCTTCGATGGTTCATCAACAAACGAAACTTTAATTTTATCGGGCAAGCACTGATTTTGCTTCTTGTTGTAAGACCCACTTTCAACAATCCTTTTTTTACACTTCGATAGAAGAGATAAAGTGAAACAACCTAAATCAAATGAACGCTACTATTCTCGATTATTCTAGGACTTCTACACGAAGAAGTAGAATCAAATTTGAGTTTAGACATGACAAATTTGAGGTTATCACTTATGAATATCTATCACAATGGAGAATGAAAAAACTCAAATAGACCAATTTTGGGTTTTTACGCGAAGAAGATGAATATTGGAGCCCCAATTTTTTTTTCAAGAAAAATCTTGAGTACGTTAATGGAGAATCGAGTTTTAATAAAATTTTGAAGGTTGAGTATGTGAATGGAGAAAGAGAAAAGTGCTTCTGAATTTTTTTTGGAGAATTAAAAAGCTTTTTATGTCATAATACACTTCTTCTTACAATAAAATTATTTGATAAACATGTGCAATATTTCAAATAAAATATAATATATATTTACCATAGTTATCAATACACTATTTAAGAGAAATATTGATTATAATCCAATAAATATGGAACTGATTTTAAATTTTATAATTTAAAAACAAATTTTGAAAATACAATAAAAATGATATATATTTTAATAAATTGATATAACTTGCAATGAAATTGCTATTAATGCAATTATCTAAAAGTATTGCTAAAATTTGTAATTTTAAATATAATAATATTATATGGAATGATTTTCTCTATAGATATACCTACGCCACCTTATTTGGGCCATGTTCTGTTCCACCACATTCTCTAACTATATTATAATACTTACTTTATTTTAAATTATTGATCAAAATTTGAATATTGATATGTGAGAAGTGTCATTGAATAATAAATTTTAAACAATTAAATAGACTTTTAAATTGTATAGTCTTACGAAAAAATATATAGTATAATATATCAAAATGTCATTTGAATCTTGTAGTTTTAAACATGCTATATAATAAATTGAAATTAAAGACTTACTAATATAAATATATAAAAATAACATTCTTTTCTTATTTAAATAAATAAATAAAAATTAAAAGAGTAATTTGTGGTTTACTTTACACTAACGACACATTTTCAAGGGTTATTATAGAGTATTTAGTGACTAAATTTCTTAGATGGTCACTCATATTTGGAAAATTATCTACAAATATCATTTTTGTTTCATTTAGGACAAGAATATCACCCAACTCTTTTTATTTTCTTTAAAACATACTTAATACCTCAAAAACCATCTCTCTCCTACTTGAAATGTCATGTCATTAAAATTTCTTTCCTTTTTTGATGAATAAATCTATTTAACTTATCAAACTTATTTAACTAAAGTTTTGTCCTAATTCTTTTTTTTTAATTACACATGATATACTAATCATTAACGATTAATTTAATTACACCAAAAGCTAGAATTATTTTATTTGATATGTACTTTTCAAAGTTTCTTTTATTTACTTATTTATTTTACCACTTAATACTATTTAAAACTCAAGTACTTATAAAAATTGATACCCATTTAATTTTTATTTATTTATTTTATATATTAAAGATTCTTAAAATGTAAAATAAATAAAAATGACGGATTTTATATTTTAGACATTAAATTTTTTATTTATATGAGAATAAAAGAATAAAAATTCACTTTTTTGAATTATACAAAAGAATTTTTGTATTAATATAATCCAAAGATATTATATTACCTTCAACTATAGAGTAATAGAGAATAAAAAAATATAATTTATTATTTAAAAGCATTGATGGCAAACCTAC
>NW_025862322.1:0-1452 GCF_002878395.1 Capsicum annuum
TAAGCCGTCCAAAACAACCCAATAAATCGCACTTACATAATACATGCCTACAAATATTGGCCCGATCCCTACGGTATCACCATAAACCCCACAAAAGATCACAAACAAGGGTCGCACCACGAACTTTTTAGGGCCAGCCAGATCAACAGAGTTTGGGGAACAAATTACTCAAACATAGCCTGGTGATGATTGCCATAATAATAATAATAATAATAATAATAATAATAATAATAATAATAATAGGGTGAATAATGATTATCTAAACCCTTGAACCTATCAAAATGCAAGATTTTAGACCCTTTTGACCCCAGAAAATTGGAATGTATCGTAGCAAATTTAATCGAAGTTCAGGGAATATTTTCATTGATATGCAACTCATGCAAGGACATTAGTTGATCCAATATACTTAGGCCCAACTACTTTGCGATGGATTGACCCCCAAAATAAATGGTCTAAAAGTGAAGCCCAGTCAAGTTTATAATTTGTTGATTTGAATAAAATAAAAATTATATAGTAATATTACAAGAGAAAAAAAAACACTTTGGTGCATGAAAGTTTCTATTATGCATGGAGTTCGGAAATATTGGGTCTATTATATACAACCTTATTCTGTATTTTTGTAAGAGGTAGAATCGAAATTAGGGGTAAAATTCACAAATAACCACTTTTTGATCCATGTAATTAAAAAATCTTATGTGCATAGAAGAAAGTAGCAAACAAGAATCTCCGCTATGGGTGGCGGCAAGAGTTGTCGTGTAAAGCATAGCTAGATGCATAAGTACCGATAAGTTGTGATCACGAGTCAATCTAAAAGATTCGAAAGTACATTTTTGAATATATGTGCTTAGAAGAAAGTAATGTACAAAAATCACCGTCCTTCATAAAATAGTCTCTCTACGTTCGTAAAATAAAGATGAGATCATTATCCTATCATACTAGTAGTGGTAATAGTACTTTGATGATTTATTGTTTCTTTTTCTTCAATTGTTGTATTTTGTTAAAGTTATTGTTTACTTTTAAGAAAGTTTTGTCATGTTTTTAGAATTTTACTATGCCTTCTTCCTTGTTTTTTTGACCTATTTTGTTATGCTTTTTCCTGAGCCATGATCTATCGAAAATAATCTATACTTTCTACAAGGTAGGGGCCATGGGTCTATCGAAAACAGTCTATTACTTTCAAGGTAGGGTTAAAATCTGCGCACATACTATCTTCCCCAGACCCCACTTATGAAATTTACACTGGGTAAATGCTGTTGTTACTGTTCAACTAGTTGATGACAAGTTTATCAGACCATATGAGAAATCAACTGAGTATATCATAAACTATATTACCACTAATTGTTAAGCTAACACACACCTTGTTTTCATTCAGGTTTAAGTACACAAGTTACATAGGTGAAATAATAAAGCTGAAACCTTTGATAAATATGTCAATTCCGAAACAGAAGTTAC
>NW_025862323.1:0-1525 GCF_002878395.1 Capsicum annuum
AATAATAATTTAATGATAGATTTATTAAAATTGCTATACTATTAATACAAATTAAAAGATAAAGATTAAAAAATATTTAGTTTAATTTTTTACACCTTTAAATTCAAACTATATAAGGATCAAGGATATTTTTAGAGATATAAATTATTTAAATTAGTCTTTAGATAAAGATAAAGTTTGCTTAATATTAGTTTGTTGAATTGATTTTAAATTTTTGAATTTCAAATGAAAGTTACAAATTCTTTTAAATATTGAAAACAAAATCTATACTAGATAAAGTTGAATTTGAACTAATTAAAAGATAAATTTGAATTTGAATTAAATTAAAAAATAAAAGATATTTAAATTTGAAAATATTAGATTTTTTGAATCATTATCTTAAAATTTGAAATCCATAGTTATGGAATTCTAATAGATATTCACTATTTCAAAGTTATATCTTTTAAAATTTAAATGCTATATAATATATTTAATAATAATAATTAGTGTAGTGGTAGATATTTGTAGGTTTTATAGATTTAATAATTAATAATTAATATTAATAAGTAGTAGTATAAATAGATATTAGTACGTATGTAGTATGCATAATAATTATTATTAAATAAAAATTAGTATGTAGTATGCATAGATATTAGTACGTATGTTGTGTGTTAAATTTAAATCTATATACGGAATCATATTAATATAATTTAAAAATAATTTGATTATATATATATATAGGATCGTAGGTAATGTAGTAGTACTATACAGTAGTAGCAGGAGTAGTAGTAATGTAAATATAATAACAATATTAATAATTATTATTATTATTTAATATTTTTAATATTTATTTCATTTCAAATATATTTTTTATTAGATAAATATACATTATATTTGAAAAAAATAAGGATAAGAAGGATTAACAAACTAATCTACTTTTAACAAATTAATATGGTGGTTGAATTTCAATTTGAATTTTAATAATACTTAAATTTAAATTTGAATTGAAATGGAGTTCTAGCTTACTAACCTCTTTTATATATACTCCTAAATAAATTCTAACTATTTTATAATAATAATTATAATAATGTTTTAATAAATAATAATAGTAGTAACAACAGTCGTTCATGATGTTAATAGTAATAATAGTAAATAATAATAAAAAGTAGTAGTAATACATGAGTAATAGTAGTAGTCATTATAGTAATAGTAGGTTATGTTTATTTTCATAGTACAATAATAACAATAGTATTATAATAATAATAATAATAATATTAATAATAATAATAATAATAATAATAATAGTACAATAATAACAATAGTACAATAATAATAATAATAATAATAATAATTATTATTATTATTATTATTATTTTTATTTTTATTACATATAATTAAATGTATTGAAAGATAATATATTACTACTGTCACTATTATTACTATTAGTAAATACATACTACAATTCTTTTTAATTATTATTATTATTATTAATAATAATGATAGTGGCTCTAATTTATTTATTCATCTAAATTAAGAAATAAAAATT
>NW_025862324.1:0-3349 GCF_002878395.1 Capsicum annuum
CTTTCGTTCTTGTGCCCAAAAGTAATTTTCTTTACAAAGGCATAATATTTATTTGATTTTTATGAATTTGAAGCATGAACCCATATCTTATGATGATTATTATGAAATTTTGATGTTTATGATTTTGAAAGATGAATTTACATGTGTGGAGATATAAAGTATGAATCTTGAATGATATTTATCATGATTTTGATATTTGGGTCATGAATCCCCATTTGAAATTGAATTTTTTTGAGGAAGTGAGTGTTATAAGCACGTTGATGTTGAATATTTAAGATATTTTGCATGATTTAACCTTTTGGTCTTAATGGAGTTGTTTTGAACTCGAGTGTGAAAGAAATCCACAACGTGGTTGATTTTGATAGATGGAAAGCATGATGGCTCCCAAAGTATATTTATATATTACTGAAATTGTTTTGTTGTTGATTGTCTTTGAAATGATCTGAGCTAAGTTTGGGAGAAATCTTTAGTACCGAGTGGGAGGTATAAAGTGACCTTACTTCCCTAGAACTATGTGCCCCTGTAGGAGTGAGCCTGAGGCTGATTTATATATTTATCACTAGCTTGTGGGATTTGATATCGATAGTCCTACTCTGATGGTAAGGATAGGATGGCTCTCCCCAATGTGGGTTGTACGTTGGACTCCATGTAGCTCACATGGTTTATGTCGGTTATACGATCTCCCAATGTGTGTGTGTTTCCTTGTATCTATGGTGAATGGTGAAGTGATTTGAAAGTGAAATTATGAAAGTTATTCTTTCGAAAGATGTAAATGATATTTACATTATGAGAATTGATATTCTTGATGAACTAAAAGTGATTGACAAATTATATGATGACTCACATGTGTTATGGTACTTATTTCATCCTTTCATGATTATGATAATTTTCTTCGGGATATGTGAGTCTTTCATACATCCTGCACATTTCTTACAAATGTTTATGATGATGATGTTTATAAAACTGCATACACCCCTATATACTCGATTCCTTTCCATGGTACTGACCCACATCTTAGGATGTGTGCTATATTTTCTCAGAATGTAGGTTCAGGTGCTCAATTCCAGGTTCGACAGTGATTCTTTCAGCATGCTGTTCTACATCCTCTATTATGGTAAGTCCTCATATTCCGAGGACGTAATGTCTGATGTTGGTTTCACAAAATCGTTTACATTTGATAACTGAGTATGAGTTAGTTGGGGCATGTCTCAATGGCTCGATGGTTTCATTTATTTTCTTAGAAACTTTTCAGACTAGTATAGATGTTGGGAGTTGACTAATAAGTCGTATTTTGTTGTTTTTCTGAAATTCTTTTAATCTTGGATGATGATTACACTGTTGATATTTGAGGGTTATTTATGAAAACCCTGTTGATTTGTGTTGAACTAAATAAAAATGGCTCAAAGGTTTATCTTGGGGCTACTCGTAGCCTCAAGCATCGTGTGATGCTTCGGGACTCATTTTCAGAGCATTACAAACTTGGTATCAAAGCCTATGGTTTTAAGGTATCCTAGGGAGTCTGACAAGCTGCGTTAAGTAGAGTCTTGATCATCGGTGTGTAGCGCGCCACATCTATGAGCAAGAGGCTACAAGATGTTTTAGGAAAAAGTATGATTCTTTCTTTCAGAAGTCTATCATGCTTAAATTGTCTCTCTCTGCTATTGATTAGTGCTCCCCTCTTTCAGAAATATGCCTCCACGTCGAGCGAGAAGAAATAATGATGGTCAGCAACCTCAACCCGCTGACCCATTGAATGAAAACGTGTCTTATACTAAATTTTAGGCAGCCTTTCAGGCGCTGGCCCAAGCTGTTACTATAAATTTTTAGGCCAACCCGACCCCAGCTCCACAGCAGTAGGGAGGTGATTCAGCTGCTGCCAGGATCCGTGACTTCATGCGGATGAATCCGTCAAAATTCTATTGGTCCAAGTCTGATGAGGATCCATGATTATTTTTAGAGGAGGTGCGAAAGATTACTCAGGTGATGCATGTTTCTGAGGAACATAGTGTGGAGTTGGCTGCGTATAGGTTGAAAGACCTTCCTTATGACTGGGTTGTTTCTTGGAGAAAAGGTAGAGGTGAGAGAGTTGTCTGTACAACTTGGCAGGAGTTCCAGGATGCATTCCATGATATGTTTTTCCCTTTGGAGATGAGAAAGGTGAAGGTGGAAGTGTTTATGAACATGCGACAGGTCTCTATGACTATTAGTGAGTACTGTCTAAAGTTCAATCAGTTGGCCAAGTATGCTCCTCACTTAGTGGCTGATAATCGAGCTAGTATGAGTAAGTTTGTGACTAGAGTGTCTAGTTATGTGGTTAAGAAGTGCAGGTCTGCTATGCTGAATAGTGAGATAAATCTTTCTAGGCTGATGACTCATGCCTAACAGATTGAGGCAGACAAGATTAAGGAGAGAGATAGAATGAGAGGTAATAAGAGAGTTAGGTCTGAGTAGCACAGACAGGGTCAGACTAGATTGCAGGAAGGGAGTCGCCCTCAGTATCAGGATCGTTCGTCTATGCCAGCACCATTATCTGCTAGTGCTCCCATGACTAAAGGTAGGCAGGATCAAGGTAGTAGGTCATATCCATCCAGGTCCTAGTACAGTGCTGGCAGTAAGCCAAATCGTCCCCTGTGTCCTAAGTGTGGTAGGGCTCATTCGGGTGAGTGTTGGGGTGAGAAGAGGGGTTATTTCTGGTGTGGTGACATGGGTCACAGTGTTAGAGATTGTCCACAAGATGCACAAGGGCGTCGTGACTATCGCCCTTAGACCCAGACTCAGACTGTTAGTGCTCCAGTTCCAACGACTCTCCTAGCCCAAGCTCAGGGCACCTCTTATAGCAATGCTGGCGGGCAGCACCAGAATAGATTCTATGCTTTACTATCCTACCAGGAATAGGAGGACTCTCCCAATGTTGTTACTAGTATGCTTCATATATTTCAGTTTGATGTGTATGCTTTGTTGGATCCTGGATCCAGTTTCTCATATGTTATACCTTTGATTGCTGTAAATTTTGAAATGAGTCCTGAGGTTATTCCTAAGCCTATCCTAGTTTCTACACCAATGGGTGATTCGATTGTTGCCTAGAAAGTGTATAAAAAGTGTCCTGTTACCGTTCTTCATAGAGCCTTGTTGGCTGATCTGATTGAGTTAGACATGGTAGATTTTGATGTGATTCTATGTATGGACTAGCTCTATTCTTCTTATGCCTCTATTGATTGTCGGACCCGAGTGGTCAAGTTTCAGTTTTTGGGTGCATCCGTGTTTGAGTGGTTTGGGAATTCTGTGTCACCCAAGAGTCATTTTATCTCTTACCTCAAAGCTAGAAAGCTTATTTCCAAAAGGTGTATTT
>NW_025862325.1:0-3015 GCF_002878395.1 Capsicum annuum
ATGATGATTTTCTTCGGGCTATGTGAGTCTTTCATATATCCTGCATATTTCTTATAAATATTTATGATGATGATGTTTATACAACTGCATACACTCTCATATATTCGGTTCCTTTCCATTGTACTGACCCACATCTTCAGATGTGGGCTGCATTTTCTCAAAATGTAGGTTTAGGTGCTCAGTTCCAGGTTCGACAGTGATTCTTCGGGTGAGTCCTCTGTTGTGGTGAGTCCTCATATTCCGAGGACGTGATGTCTGATGTTGTTTTCACGAAATTATTTACATTTGATAACTGAGTATGAGTCAGTTGGGGCATGACTCAATGGCTTGCTGGTTTTATTGATTTTCTTAGAGGCTTGTCGGACTAGTATAGATGTTGGGAGTTGACTAATAAGTCGTATTTTGTTATCTTTTTGAAATTCTTTTATTCTTGGATGATGATTACTCTGTTGATATTTGAGGATTATTTATGGAAACTCCGTTGATTTGTGTTGAACTGAATGAAAATGGCTCAAAGGGTTAGCTTGGGGCTACTCGTAGCCTCAAGTACCGTGTGACGCTCCGGGACCCATTTTTTGGGGCGTTACAAACTTGGTATCAGAGCTTAAGGTTTTAAGGTGTCCTAGGGAGTCTGACAAGCCACGTTAAGTAGAGTCTTAATCATCGGTGTGTAGTGCGCCACATCTATGAGCAAGAGGCTACAAGACGTTTTAGAAAAAAGTATGATTCTTTCTTTCAGAAGTCTATCGTGCTTAAAGTGTCTCTCTATGCTATTGATTCTTGCTCTCCTCTTTCAAAAATATGCCTCCACGTCGAGCGAGAAGAAATAATGATGGTTAGCAACCTTAACCTGCTGACCCATTGAATGAAAACGTGTCTCATGCTGAATTTCGAGCATCCTTTTAGGCGCTGGCCCAAGCTGTTACTGCAAATGTTAAAGCCAACTCGGCCCCGACTCCATAGCAGCAGAGAGGTGATTCAGCTGCTGCCAGGATCCGTTACTTCATGCGGATGAATCCGTCAAAATTCTATGGGTCCAAGTCTGATGAGGATCCACGATTGTTTTTAGAGGAGGTGCGGAAAATTACTCAGGTGATGCATGTATCTGAGGAACATAGTGTGGAGTTGGCTGAGTATAGGTTGAAAGACCTTGCTTATGACTGGGTTGTTGCTTGGAGGAAAGGTAGAGGTGAGGGAGCTGTCCCTACAACTTGGCAAGAGTTCCAGGATGCATTCCTGGATAAGTTTTTGCCTTTGGAGATGAGGGAAGCAAAGGTGGAAGAGTTTTTGAACCTGCGACAGGGCTCTATGACTGTTAGGCAGTACCGTCTAAAGTTCAATTAGTTGGCCAAGTATGTTCCTGACTTAGTGGCTGATAATCGGGCTAGTATGAGTAAGTTTATGACTGGAGTGTCTAGTTATGTGGTTAAAGAGTGTAGGTCTGCTATGCTGAATAGTGAGATGAATCTTTCTAGGCTGATGACTCATGCCTAACAGATTAAGGCAGATAAGATTAAGGAGAGAGATAGAATAAGAAGGAATAAGAGAGCTAGGTCCGAGCAGCACGGATAGGGTTAGACTAGATCGCAGGGAGGGAGTCACCCTCAGTATCAGAATCGTTCGTCTATGCCAGCACCGTCATCTACTAGTGCTCCCGTGCCTAGAGGTAGGCAGGAGCAAGGTAGCAGGTTATATGTATCCAGGTCCCAGTACAGTGCTGGCAGTAAGCCAAATCATCCCCTATGTCCTAAGTGTGGTAGGGCTCATTCGGGTGAGTGTTAGGGTAAGAAGAGGGGCTGTTTTCGGTGTGGTGACATGGGTCACAGAGTTAATGATTGTCCACAGGATGGACAAGGGCATCGTAGCTATCGCCATCAGTCCCAAACTCAGACTGTTAGTGCTCCAGTTCCAGCGACTCGCCCAGCCCCAGCTTAGGGTGCCTCTTCTAATAATGCTGGCGGGCAGTGCCGAATAGATTCTATGCTTTACCGTCCCGCCAGGAATAGGAGGACCCTCCCGATGTTATTACTGGTATGCTTCTAGATAGTTGAAACCCCATGAGAAAAATTAGCCCACCCATGACCTTGAGTTCGCTGCTGTTGTGTTTGCTTTGAAAATCTGGAGACACTATTTGTAAGGTGTCTATGTTGATGTTTTCACTAACCATAAGAGTCTACAGTATGTGTTTACCCAGAGAGAATTAAATCTTAGGTAAAGACGATGGTTAGAATTGTTAAAGGACTATGGTATGACTATGTTGTACCATCCGAGCAAGGCCAATGTTGTGGCGGATACCCTAAGTAGAGTGTCCATGGGTAGTGTTTGGCATGTGGTAGAAGGTAAGAAAGAGTTGGCTCGTGATGTACATCGTTTGGCTAGATTGGGGGTTAGGTTGTTTGACTCTGCTGAAGGTAGTATAGGGGTTCAGAGTAGTTTCGAATCCTCCTTGGTTTTGGAAGTGAAGGAAAAGCAATACTTAGATGCTATTTTGGTCAGACTGAAGGAGTCAGTCAAGGACCAAAAATTAGACATTTTCTCCCAAGGGGGAGATGGTGTGTTGAGATTACAGGGTAGATTGTGTGTCCCGAATGTTGATGATCTGAGATAGAGGATTATGAATGAAGCGTACGGGGCAGGATATTCTATTCATCCTGATGCCACTAAGATGTACCGAGACTTGCGGGAAATCTATTGGTGGAGTGGCATGAAGAAAGATATAGCAGCATTTATAGCTAAGTGTGCAACATGCCAGGAGGTTAAGGTTGAACACCAAAGACCTAGTGGTATGATGCAAGAGTTTAGTATTCCCACCTGGAAGTGGGAAGAGATAAATATGAACTTCGTGATTGGTTTACCTCCTTCTCGACGCCATCATGATTCCATTTGGGTTGTGGTTGATAGGTTGACTAAGTCTGCTCATTTCTTGCCTGTTCATACTTCATATACTGCTGAGGATTATGCTAGATTGTATATCTGAGAGCTAGTCAGACTGTATGGAGTTCCCTTGTCTATCAT
>NW_025862326.1:0-2616 GCF_002878395.1 Capsicum annuum
AGTGTGTGTTATAATCACGTTGATGTTGAATATTTGAGATATTTTGAATTATTTGACCTTTTGGTCTTTATGGAGTTGTTTTGAACTCAAGTGTGAAAGAAATCCACAACATGGTTGATTTTGATAGATGGGAAGCATGATGGCTCCCGATGTATATTTATATATTACTGAAATTGTTTTGTTATGGATTGTCTTTGAAATGATCTGAGCTAAGTCCGGGAGAAATCTTTAGCACCAAATGGGAGGTATAAAGCGACCTTACTTCTCTAGAACTACGTGCTCCCATAGGAGTGATCCTGAGGCTGATTTATATAATGATCACTAGTTTGTGTGGATTTGATATCGATAGTCCTACTCCGATGGCAAGTATAGGAAGGCTCTCCCCAACATGGGTTGTATGTTGGACTCCATGTAGCTCACATGGTTTATGTCGGTTTAGGATCTCCCAGTGTGTGTGTGTTTCCTTGTATCTATGGTGAATGGTGAAGTGATTTGAAAGTGGAATTGTGAAAGTTATTCTTTCAAAAGATTTAAATGATATTTACATTATGAGAATTGGTATTCTTGATGAACTGAAAGTGATTGACAAATTATAGGATGACTCACATGTGTTATTGTACTTATTTCATCCTCTCATGATTATGATGATTTTCTTCAGGCTATGTGAGTCTATCATATATCCTGCATATTCCTTATAAATATTTATGATGATGATGTTTATACAACCTCATACACCCCCATATACTCGGTTCCTTTCCATGGTACTGACCCACATCTTTGGATGTGGGCTACATTTTCTTAGAATGTAGGTTCAGATGCTCAGTTCCAGGTTCGATAGTGATTCTTCGGGCATGCTGTTCTACATCTTCTATTGTGGTGAGTCCTCATGTTCCAAGGACGTGATGTTTGATGTTGGTTTCATGGAATTGTTTACATTTGATAACTGAGTATGAGTCAATTGGGGCATGTCTAAATGGCTCACTGGTTTTATTGATTTTCTTAGAGACTTGTCAAACTAGTATAGATATTAGGAGTTGACTAATAAGTCGTATTTTGTTATCTTTTTGAAATTCTTTTATTCTTGGATAATGATTACTCCATTAATATTTGAGGTTTATTTATGGAAACCTCCTTGATTTGTGTTGAACTGAATAAAAATGGCTCAAAGGGTTAGCTTGGGGCTACTCGTAGTCTCAAGCACCGTGTGACGCTCCGGGACCCATTTTCCAAGGCATTACACACTTGGTATCAGAGACTAAGGTTTTAAGGTGTCCTAGGGAATCTGACAAGCCTCGTTAAGTAGAGTCTTGATCATCGGTTTGTAGCGCGCCACATCTATGAGCAAGAGGCTATAAAACATTTTAGAAAAAGTGTGATTCTTTCTTTTAGAAGTCTATCATGCTTAAAGTGTATCTCTCTGCTATTGATTTATGCTCTCCTCTTTCAAAAATATGCCGCTACGTCGAGCGAGAAGAAATAATGATGGTCAGCAACCTCAACCCGCTAATCCATTAAATGAAAATGTGTCTCATGCTGAATTTCGGGCGCTGGTCTAAGCTGTTACTGCAAATATTCAGTCTAAATCGGCCTCGACTCCACAACAGCAGGGAGGTGATTCAGCTGCTGCTAGGATCCGTGACTTCATGCGGATGAATCCACCAAAATTCTATGGGTCCAAGTCTGATGAGGATCCACGATTGTTTTTAGAGGAGGTGCGGAAGATTACTCAAATGATGCATGTATCTGAGGAACGTAGTATGGAGTTGGCTGTGTATAGGTTGAAAGACCTTGCTTATGACTGGGTTGTTTCTTGGAGGAAAGGTAGAGGTGAGTGAGCTATCCCTACAACTTGGCAAGAGTTCCAGGATGCATTCCTGGATAAGTTTTTCCCTTTGGAGATAAGGGAGGAGAAGGTGGAAGAGTTTATGAACCTGCAACAGGGCTCTATGACTGTTAGGGAGTACTGTCTAAAGTTCAATCAGTTGGCCAAGTATGCTCCTGACTTAGTGGCTGATAATCGAGCTAGTATGAGTAAGTTTGTGACTAGAGTGTCCAGTTATGTGGTTAAGGAGTGTAGGTATTCTATGCTGAATAGTGAGATGAATCTTTCTAGGCTAATGACTCACGCCCAATAGATTGAGGTAGACAAGATTAAGGAGAGAGATATAATGAAAGGGAAAAACAGAGCTAGATCCGAGCAGCACGGATAGGGTCAGACTAGATCGCAGGGAGGGAGTTGCCCTCAGTATCAGGATCGTTCGTCTATGCTATCACCGTCATCTATTAGTGCTCCCATGCCTAGAGATAGGTAGGAGCAAGGTAGCAGGTCATATGCATCCAGGTCCCAGTACAGTGTTGGCAGTAAGCCAAATCATCCCCTGTGTCCTAAGTGTGGTAGGGCTCATTCGGGTGAGTGTTGGGGGTGAGAAGAGGGGTTGTTTCCAGTGTGGTGACATGGGTCACAGAGTTAGAGATTGTCCACAGGATGGACAAGGGCATCGTGACTATCGCCCTCAGACCCAGACTCAGACTGTTAGTGCTCCAGTTCCAGCGACTCGCCCAGCCCCAGCTCAAGGCGCCACTTCTAGCAATGCTTGCGGGCAGCGCCAAAATAGA
>NW_025862328.1:0-1095 GCF_002878395.1 Capsicum annuum
TATTATAAATTCTTCTTTGTTTATTTTATTGTGAATAGTTCATATTGGTATATATATTCTAAACTGTCTATTTGTGATTCTAATTTTGATATTTCATCTTTTTGTGTATTTATTGAATTTTCACTAACTCCGGCAAATATATTATAATACAGTCTTTCTATTCTTATTTTTAATTCTTTATGTTTTTCAGAAATAATTTATTTTAATTCTTTGTATTTTTGCACTTTATTCATTTAAACCATATTTATAATATCTTGGTGGATATCTAAATCTAATTTTATCATAATTAGGTGGTATGTGTCTCATTCTCCTAGATTTTAAATGGATTATTAATTTTGCTTCTATACTAGATATTAATGTAATTAGGTAGGCTAATCTTTGTGGGTTTTCTTTTGTTTTATTTAGACTTGTATATTCTGAATAATTACTAATTAAAGATTCTTTAATTTTTCTAAAAGCTTCTCTACTTTTAAATGGTCTTCTCATAATTAATTCAATAAATATATATAAATTCTGATTTTTGCATCTTGCTGTAAATATTTTACTTCCTGGGGTTAATTCTATTTCTGATATTTTCCAATATAATTCTAGTGATTTATCTATATTTTTATCTATTACTGCTACTGAATAATTTGCTCTTATTATAAATTTAAATTTTTGATATATTAGATTTCTTTTACGGCAGTTATTATGCTTTTTTCTATAGATTTTATAATTCTATCATCTGCTAAATAATTCTATTGGTGTATCTATTCCTTCTCTAAAACATGTTTTTATTAATATCTCTGTACCTCCAATGTGTACATATTTTATTGGATCTCCTTTACTTTTTATATCTTTTATCTCTTTATTAATTATTCTTTTTGTTACTAGTGGTATACTAGCTTTGCCTTTTGCATATCTACAGTATATTACATGTTCTTTTTGGCATACTACATAATATTCGTCCTTTTTCCTAGTATAAATATTTTTTATTATTGGTATTTTAAATATTTTTTCTACATTTAAATCTAATTCTTTTCCTTTTATTTCATCAAATATGTTACTGTCAAATAATATTTGACAGTAACATATTTGATGAAATAAAAGGAAAAG
>NW_025862329.1:0-4202 GCF_002878395.1 Capsicum annuum
CAACAAAACATAAAATAATGGGGAAAAAATAAAATTAACAAAATACATATAGAAAGTCCTTTCGACCAATTTGTAAAATCAATTGATAATAATTATTATAGTTATAGAGACATAGATATAGAAGAAAATTTAGAAATAATAAATGATAGAATAAGTACAACAAAAAGAATAGCTTATGAAAAACCAGAATCATCAAGTTCATAAAAAAGAACAAGTTATGAAACAAGTTCAACAACTAATTTAATCCAATATTATATAATAGGAATAATAAATGAAAAAGAATATTTAATACTCTTAAATACAGGACAAGAAGAAAATTATATAGCAAGATATGTAGTAAAAAAGGAGGAAATAAAATCTGACAATAATATATGCCCAGATCTACCAAGAAGCTTAATAAACACTAAAAATATAGCAGAAAAAACAATAACAATAGGAGTTAGAAAAATAAAAATAGAATTTGAAATAAAGGAAGAAATGCAAAAAGCAGACATAAAATTAGGATTAAAATGGCTAGAACAAGTAAAACCATATAATATAGAGCATACACAATTATCTATAACATATAACAGAGAGAAATTATTCTTAAGAAGAGCTTTAACATGATATGAAAATATATGTATTAATGAAGATAGTAGTAGAAGGGTATTACAGTATATATTATACGCCTATGATAGATACAGGAGCAGAAGCTAATTTATGTAGATATAATTGTTTACCAAAAAGTAAATGGGATAAATTAAAAACATCAATAATAGTTAAAGGATTTAATAACGAAGTAAGCTTAATTACTTATAAAGCTAAGAATGTAAAAACACAAGTATGAGATAAAATATTAACAATAGAAGAAATCTATAATTATGAGCTAACATTAAAAGATTTACTTTTAAGAATGCTGATTTTAGATAAATTATACCCACATATAATGACTAGAACGGATTGGTGGTTTACAACACCATGTAAATAGAAAGTAAGAGTAAAAAGAGTTACTAATAAAATAAGAAAGAAAACTGATTGGATAGAAGGAAGTGAAAAAATTACACAAAAATTAAGAAAATATAAAAATTACTAAAGATACAATAGAACTAGTCATATTTTTAATAAATAAAAAGGAAATAACTTTATTTTCAATAAATAAGATAGAAATAATTAAGAAAAAATTAGAACAATTATATAGTGAAGATCCGTTAAAATGATGGGAAAAACATAAAAATACTATAAAAATTGAATTAATAGATAAAAATAGCATAATAACTCAAAAACCATTAACATATAACTTTTACGATTTAAAAGAATTTAAAATGCATATAGATGAATTATTAGAAAAACAATATATACAAAAAAGTAACAGTAAACACAATAGTCCAGCAGTTATAGTAAATAAACATAGTGAACAAAAAAAGAGGAAAAGGTAAAATGGTTATTGATTATAGAAATCTAAATGCAAAAACTATAACATATAATTATCCAATACCAAATAAGATATTAAAAATAAGACAAATACAAGGATATAATTACTTTAGTAAATTTGATTGTAAATCAGGATTTTACCATTTAAAGTTAGAAGAAGAATCTAAGGAATTAACCGCATTTACGGTACCAGAAGGATTTTATGAATGGAGTGTACTACCATTTGGATATAAAAATGCACCAGGTAGATATCAACATTTTATGGATAGTTATTTTAAATAATTGCCTAATTGTATAATATATAGAGATGATATAATATTATATACAAAAAACAAAGAAGAACATTTAAAATTATTAGAACAATTTAAGGATATAATAAAAAAATTGAGAATAAGTTTAAGTGAAAAGAAAGATGAAATTATGAAAAATCAGATAGAATTTTTAGGAATACAAATAGATAAAAATGGAGTAAAAATGCAACAACATATAGTACAAAAAATAATAAATTCAAAAGAAGAATTAAATACAAAAAAAAGAAATTGCAATCATTTTTGGGATTAGTAAACCAAGTAAGGGAATATATATCAAAATTAGCAGAAAATCTAAAGCCTTTACAGAAAAATTAAAAAAGGGTATAGAATATAATTATAACGAAGAAGATAAAAAACAAGTCCAGAAAATAAAAACACTTTGTAAAGAATTACCAAAATTATAATTCCCAGACGAAAATAGAAAATTTATATATATAGTAGAAGCAGATGCTAGTGAATGTAGTTATGGAGAAGTACTTAAATATAGGTATGAAAATGAAAAAATAGAACATCATTGTAGATATTATTCAGGAACGTTTAATGAAACAGAAATAAAATGGGAAATAAATAAAAAAGAATTATGTTCATTATATAACTGTTTATTAGCATTTGAGTCATACATTGTATATAACAAGTTTATTGTACAAATAGATAATACAAAGGTACGTTGATGGCTAACAAAGAAAATACAAAATTCAGTTACCTCAAAAGAGATTCGGAGACTAGTATTGAATATATTAAATTTTACATTTACAATTAAAGTAATTAGTACTAACAAAAACGTTATTGCAGATTACATATCAAGACAAAGCTACACAGACTGATATAATAGAAGATGATGCTTTAGAAAAGATATTCAAAACTCTAACTACGCTTTCAATGAAAGTGGACAGTATGGGTAATGAAATAGAAAAGCTAAAGACTAATGAAGATAAACTAAAGTCTGTAGCTACAAATCAGCTAACTCAGCAGTGTGCAGAGCTATGTCGATCGGAAGACATTAAAATTTCAGAGCTAGAAGGAGACGTTGGGACACTCCGTAAACCCATAACGTTTATCAATCTACAATTGCAGGTACAAGCAAAGGAGTTATTGGACAAAGATACCAGAATATGAACTTAAATAAGACATTTGAAAAACCATTTACGCCAAAAATACAAAAAGACCTCTTGAACATACCCCCACAAATTACCACATATCGAGATAGTCTGAACCAAGATAAAAAAAGTTTATAACTATACAACCCAAAAATACATAGAAAATATTTACCGAGTACAAATTTTTCTAAACCTTAACCCCAGAGCAACAGATATCAAAGAACCCAACACAAACTATATAACTCAAAGATTACAAGGTCACAACAAGCTAATTGCATTACCCAAAACCAACCCAAGCTTAATAAAAACTTGTTTTGATTATGGATTATTAAATACCATATACATCCAAGATGGAAAAGAACTATCAGCTATGGAAGAATTACAAAAAATATTCAACACCTATAAAAGAGTAACCAAAGGAAATCTATTTTATATAAAGTGGTATACTGTACTAGCAGAAATATTATACGACGAGATAAAACCAGTTATACAAGTTGTAAAAATAGAATTAACCAGAGATATGATTATACCAGAATATATTGTGCAGCAGCCAGAGATACCCAGAATCGAGATACCTAATTTTTATGCAAACAAATGACTTATTGGACTAGCTACAATTATTCAAGAACTAGCAAACAATTATACCAATGGAAATCGAATATGGAGCTATTATTCAAGAGACCATCAGATGATTTATTCAAATTCAAAAGAACTACGACAAGCATATATGGAAGATGTTAGACAATAGATAATGGCATTACTTAACCCAGAAAAATAATCTACTGCAAGGGCAATTAAGAGAGGATTTATTTCAGACGGATTATTGACAAGATATTGCAAGATAATTGGACACAAATATCCAGACCATCAATGTTCTAGATGTAATGGAGAAGATAATATTGTTCCAGATGTACAGCTAGAATAAAGATAAGCATGCCAGCTGGAAAGAAGATAAAAAAATAGCAGATACGATAGAGACAGCAACGAAGGAAAATCAACTACGGATAAAGAAAAGAAGACAAAAGTTATCAAAGTCATAAAAGATATGAAAAGGACATATGACTTATAATTTTCAACATGTGAATTATTATAACTTTTGATTTCTTTTACGTAAAAGACATTGTATAGTTAGGTTAGGTAGGTACCATTATTAGCCAACTATAGGCTTTTTGACTTTTTTGTAAGACTTTATAAAAGATTAGTCTTTTCTAGGAATAGCATACATGTAAAGTTTTTAGGAACGTGTAAAACATTATTACGAAAAACTATGTAAATCATCCATTATAAATGAAGGCATCGAAGGCAGAAAGAAGTAAGCCTTCATGCGTTGAAGCAAAAAAAAACTCTCTCTTGTCTACAACAAATATTTTGATTCTTTAAAAAA
>NW_025862330.1:0-1029 GCF_002878395.1 Capsicum annuum
CCATGAACTGCCCTGTAGATATGGCCCTCTTGGAATATCCTCTTTCTAATTCTTGTGTTTTTCTCCTGTGCCTCTGATCTTCCATTTTCTGTGCAAAAGTTTGAATCCTCGCTATGTCCATATCTTTGTTCAAAGTGGCAATAGTACAATCTCTAACCATATATGGATCCAGCCTATCTACATATTGATGAACTCTGTCATCCATAGTAGCTACAACATTAGGAGCATATCTCGACAAGGAATTAAATAAGAGACTGTACTCCCTCACGCTCATATTCCCCTGACGAAGATTTAAAAATTGATCTACACGGTCCTGACGAATCTCGAATGGAAGATAATGATCAAGAAATGCCTCTTTGAACTCTTTCCAAGTAGCTGGGGTTGCATCAATACCCCTAGATTATTTCCAGTCCTCATACAAATATATAGCCTTCCCTTTAAATCTATAAGCTGCTAACTCCACTGTCTCTCTACTCGTTACATGCATAACATTTAAGGCCCTTTAAATTTGATCAATAAAGTCCTATGGGTCCTCGTTAAGATCTGATCATGTAAAAGTGGGAGGATCCATCTTAAGAAAATCCTGTGTTCGAAGGCTAGCCGCCCTATCTATACCACTAGGACCCGTGGTAGGAATGGATTGCCCTTGAGCTTGCCTAGCTACTATACGAGTCAAAAGTTGCACTGCATTTCTAAGATCTTGATCAATAATATTAATAGGTGGCTCTAGGGATATAGTTCTCCTCCCCCTTATTTCTTCTGGAGTGGAAGAAGTTTCAGATGCATGCTCAGCTGGAGCCTCACTTTGATTAGCTGGTATAGTGGGTGACTTACTAGTCCCCTCTCCGGCAGCCACATCTACTTGCTTACCGGTATTTTTGCTTCTGGTAACCGGCATCATTACTATAATAAGAGAAATAAATAGATTCATTGTGCAACTATGACTTCATATACAATATAGGCTCTATCGCATGATCTAAGACATGAAGAAAAGAAATAATTCCTAAATGTCCATAGCCTCTTATTTAT
>NW_025862331.1:0-2245 GCF_002878395.1 Capsicum annuum
CTTGTTCCTTGGATGGGCAGCCCCGTAAGCTCGGGTCTTCACTCAAGTCTCCATGTCCTCGAGTGCTAAGATGCCTCTTTGACTCGTATCATCCTCCTCTTCTTAGAAAGTATTCTTCCTCAAATTCGAACCTTGCAAAACGATAGGAAGGATAAACAAACACAAGTTCCTCAAGGTATGAGGGTTATGGTTAGTGTAATGAATCATAGCATTATGACAAGGTGGCTCAAACTTCACGTATACCCAAACATCCCCCGGGTTCTAAAAAATGATACGCCAATCACAAAAAACCCGAATTATATACAAGACATGCTTAGCATCAACATAATCATGCTCACACAATGTACACATATCATTCTAGAATATGGTTTGAAATGAATCAATATCACATCTCAAGTGATCAATGGGATCAAACGGGTAGGGTATCCATGGACATGGGTGGAGGACATGCTTCATTTCCCCGAGACTACCACCAATACAATAACATATCCCCTCTATGATAGGATGATGTACAACAAAAACAACTAGAGGGTCATCTTTATTCAATTGACCAACTTGTTCAACATCACCATTTTCACACATAAGTTGGTTGTCATGACTTCCATAAGACAATGCACTATCACTTGCCACAATGGATTCAACACTAGGTGGCTCAACTAGTATATCCACAATTTCAAGTTGTACATTATCATCACAAAATAAAGGCACATTCGGCTCACTTAAAGACAAACTATCATTCACACTTAGTTGGCTATTATCCTCTTTCACTAGAGTGCAAAAGTTAGTTTGATTACCTTGTAGCTCATGTGGAGCATGGACACATACAGAAATTTGATTAGGAAGGCTTTGATGCTCCATCAAGTTATTCAACTTCTTGTAAAGAGAGCCTTCCGCCCCTTCCAATCTCCGTTCCATTCTGTCCATTATTTGACAATCGATGGCATCAAGCCTTGCCATGATGGATTTAACCCAACTAGGCATTTCAGCTTCATTCGCCATTGTACCTATCAAAAGCTACAAAAAAAACAACACAAAAGCATCAAACACATTAAAGGTTAGCAAAAATCAGCCGGCACGGCGTATCAAAATAGTCCGCATATTCTCAAGATCACACTTTTGAAGTTTGAACTCTATTGGCCTCACAAGTGTTGATAACTCGCTTGTACTCCAATGAGGTCACTTGGTTCCAATTATGGCTAGAGGACGAATTAGATTCTTATTTTAAATGACTCAAAAAGTAATGTACGAACGTGAACCAAAAAGAATACTACGACTCAAAAATGATAAAAGCACACAACAAAAGCAAAACACGAATGAACGAACACAAATACTAACTAACAATCTAGTAGACGAGTACTAGTTTGCCAATTAGTATTGGAACCAACGAAATTAAAACTAAGGAAGAACAAAAGGAAACTACAAAATCTAAAATTTGAGCTTAAATATGCTGCGTGAACAGTAAAACGTGATGAACGTAGCAGCCACGTATTGGTCTTAGTCCCACATTACTTTTGTTGTCCAATTTCAAGTTTTGGTCAATTTTTTTTTCAATTTGGACTTTGGTGGACTTGGTTTTAGGAGAGAAATATAAATCTTGTAATCTTTTTTTTTTCAAATTCAAAAGTGGAAGACTTGACTTTCTTGTACCATTTCCCTAAAACATGGTCCTTAAGTCATGGAAGGTTGTTGGAAAAGTGGCTGTTAAAGTCCTTTGAGTGGTTGGAATGGGATTAAAAGTCTAGAGAGATCTTAAATTTTGAAAATTTTTCTTTCAAGACTAACAAAATACACTCGCTCTTTCTTCAACTTCCAAGATCAAACATCCACTTTTTCTTCAACAATAGATGAAGATGTGAAGAACACAATTTTTGAATCGTGAAGTTCTAAGGTTCAAGTTGGACCCCAAACATTAACAACACCTTTCCAAGCTTAAAAATACAACACAATAACAACCATACACGTTCAAACCTTGAACAAACAACACATCACACGTTCAAGTCTCAAACCCACAACAACAATCGGTCACAATTTGGTTCACAACAACAAAATCAACATTTCAAGCTCAAATCTAGATCTAGACTCAAGAGTGTTAGTGATGAAGAAACTAACACTAGAAACAACAAAACAAACAAAATGACTTCTAGATATAGACAAGAAAATAAAATTTTTGGCCAAGACAACGACAAAATCCAGATTCGGCCAAGAATTAGAACAAAATTTCAATTTTTTGGAATTTTTTAGTTTT
>NW_025862332.1:0-2827 GCF_002878395.1 Capsicum annuum
TTGTTCTCGAGCACAAGAAGACATTTTGTTATTTGTCCAATATAATTAGAAAAAGGTATGTTGAGATAACATCCGAATAGTCTTCTCAAATAAGTGTAAAACTTCTTGACCGACAATTTCTTTAATTTCATCCTTAAATCTTAAATTGCACGAACTTACAAATCTAAGAGGATGAGTTGTAATTTCCTTTATAACGTAACTCAATTCCTAAAAATAAAAAAAAAACAATAATGATAAAATTAGTTGAGATGTGACAAATCTACATTAGACAGTACAATATATACAAAAACTCTAAGAACATCACACTTTAGATATAAGTTAATACAAGATTTATGTATGTAGCTATAAACTTGTATCTTTTGTAATACGACTTTTAATAACAATTAAATTGGACTAGATACATTTCAAGACATTAACAGTAAGTCACAGATACAAGTTAACACAACATGTATCTATGAAGTTATAACTTGTATCTTTTATAATTAGGGGTGGGCGGTCAGCCGGTTCGGTCTAATTGTTTAATATCGGTTCGGTTTATCGATTTTCGGATTGACAAAAATGAGATCCATAACCAAAATAAAATAAATTCGGTTTGGTTTGATTTTTAAAAATTCGGTTCAGTTATTCGGATTTTTTCTTCGGTTTGAAATATTAAAGTAGTTAGCCTCTCTTTTTCATTACTGAGCATTTAAAATTGATGGATTTTTTTAGAAAAATTATTTTTTTCAAACCTGTTTTTCATTCCTAAATATAAATAATTATAAATAACTCAACATGGATGAAACGAAATGAAATAATCATAAGCTTAACATAATACATAACGTCATTAATCATTACATATAATATAACCTTGCATAAATAGTCTACAAAACAACACAAAACTAGTAAAAATAGTCCATGAAACAACATACTTTCTGCATAAATAGTCCATAAAACTGTCCAAAGTCACCAAAATAATCCATAAAATATTTGAGTCACTAAAACAATCCATAAACAGCCTGCGGCGTATGCGAATTTGCTGTTAAATGTTAATTGTGAATGTGAATTATTAAATATTATATATATATATATATATATATATATATATATATATATACAACATAATATTATATTATATATATAACATAATATTATGTTATATATATATTATATAATATTATATTATATATATTATATATATAATAAAATATATATATATATTATTTATTTATTTATAAAATTTTGGTTTTTCAGTTTCAATTGAATTTTTTTTTAAAATAAAAAACCTAACCGAAAAACCAAAATTCTAAAATTACAAACCAAATCCGATTCGAAAAACCGAAAAACCGAAATCAAAATTAAATTTCGGTTTGTTTTTTCGGTTTAAACCAAAATATGCCCACCTCTACTTATAATCACACTAATAGATCCTTTAAAAAACAATAGATACATATCAAAGCATTACAATAACTTACAGATACAAGTCAACATAACATGTATCCATGTACTTATAAACTTGTATCTTTTGTTATATTAATTTTATTATTAAATAAAAAACTCAAGATACATATAAAATTGGCAACAAAGAACAAGATAAACAATGAATTTCTAAACATATCATCCAAGTCAAAATTTGTATTTCGGCCTAATATTCAGTAGATCTGAACATGCAATTACCTTAGGAAGCTCATCTCTACAAATTGCTTCGACAATTCTTCTTCTCTTGGCGGGAGCTTTACTTGCTGGACTGTTGGATCCTATTTTCTTAGAATCACTTTCTTTTTTTTTTATCCTTCATGGAATGCTTTTACCATAATTTCTTCATAGTTTGGGGATCGTTTCTATAGTTTGACCTATTTTCATCAAAACCAACAAATTCATTGTCAAAATTTTCAGGAACGAAGTTTACAAGTTGTTGAGATTCTTTGATACTTTCTAATTGAGACAACCCAAGACTAAAAGAAGGTGCAGAATCTCTATTCGTAATGGTAGTTCAAACAATGAGGCCTAAAAAAAGTATAATCGAAGAAATTGCTCAACCAAAACACTCTAAATTTCAGATAACTTTACTTGCGCAAAGTATTTTTTTTTCGAAAAAAAAAATGTAAAAAAGGAATAGAAGAAATTGAAGCTGATTTTATGGGGAAAAATTACCTTAATTGAAAGATTTGAATTAGATGGAGAAATTGGATTAGAAATCGGCCCTGATTCAATGGCGTACAGAGAGGATAAATGGATTATTTTTTGGCAAAGAATCCGCTACCTATTAGGAGGTTAAAACTTATATCTCAACTTTACCAAAAAGTGTTAGATGTTGGGATTGAAGTAATATTTTAGAAGTGGGGAGATTTTTAGTAATTCAGAAACTTAAGTTGTTTATTTAGGTAATTTTTCCATAACAAAAGGTACGGTTTTTGTTATTTGATTAAATAAAAAATAAAGTAAAGGTGAAAAATACTTTCACTTGAATTGATAATTCAAGCTAAAAGGACGCCTGTAATGGAAAATATTATAAAGAAATTATTTTCTCAAAGCAAATAACTACATTATATGAAATTTTCATAGAAGAGACTTGTACAATGAATTGAGAATGACAATTCAGATTGGACTTTTTTTTTCTTTCGAGAGTAAAAGATGCAGATTAAATATCGGGCATTCTTGCCTACTTCGGAGAAAATTTACTTCAACAACAAAAGGCCATGACTCATTCTAAATATCAAGTCCCTCAATCTCGTTTTAGGGGTGTGTATCAGTTGGTTCGATTCAGTTTTTATGTATTATTAGTTTGATTTATCGATTTTTAAATATGTTAAACCAATAACCAAATATATAAGATATTTTATCAATT
>NW_025862333.1:0-1424 GCF_002878395.1 Capsicum annuum
AAGAACATGAATTTTATGGCTCAATATAAGTATAAATGGACAATTTTAGTCCATGAAGTGAAGGCATAATGACCAAAATGCCCTTAAAAATCAACTAATTCTTGAATCTGTCCTTTGGTGGACTGTTTTGATAGTCTGAAGTAGATCAACCATAACATTTTACTCCGATATCCAAATTGGATGAAACCAATTTCATTAGAAATAGGACTCTCATATCTTTCCGTTGATATATAGTATCTCACCCAGATCATTGTGTACGAGGAGCTATGATTATTTGAAGTTGAAGAAAAAATACGCCAGGCCTCAGTACTTTTTCCTGCACGTTTTACTGTTCACTACTATTCACGGTTCGATCGGAATGTTCATAACTCATCGCTTGGGTGTCCATTTTAGATGATCCATATATCATTGGAAAGCTTATTCAATACTCTACACAATGGTGGGTCATAATCTAAGACATTCCACATAAAAAATTTATAATTCATTCTAGAAGATAGAACCCAACACGTTTACACACAAAATATCAACGAAAAATTTCCCGAGGTATTACATCATCCCCCCTTGGAAACACTCATCCTCGAATGACGCTAGACATGCCAAGCTTAGATAGGGAATAGAGCATACAGCTGAAACCATTCGTTAGACTCATCACCATATCGTTTCTCACTCCGAATGCACATAGAATGCATAAATTCAAGAAACTACAGCTGAACACATAATAAATGACAGCTGAACTGCTGCAACTTTTATCAAAAGTGCATGATTTAGGAAAGAACGGTACCTTTGGCTTGATCGGAGTTTGCAGAAAATAGATGCGGGTACTTGGATCGCGTATCCGCCTCAGCTTCTCAAGTTGCACCCTCAACAGATTGGTTTCTCCACAACACCTTGACCAAGGGAACTTCTTTATTCCTTAGTCTTCGGACACTGAAATCAAGAATCTCAACAGGAATCTCATTAAAAGAAAGATTTTCTTGAATGCCAGCACTCACATAGGAATCCACTACCACAGCAACTCTAATATGCTTTCTAAGCATGGAGACATGGAATATTGGATGAACAGAGGACAACTCGGAAGGCAACTCGACCTCATAAGCTACCTTACCAACATGGCTAAGAATTTTGTAAGGACCAACATAACGGGGACTAATCTTCCCCGTCTTTCCGAATCTCTCCACCCCCTTCATGCGTAAAATTTTCAGATACACTAGGTCACCAACTTCAAACTCAAGGTCTCTCCTTCTAACATCCGCATATGACTTCTGACGACTCTGCGCAGTTTTCAACCTTACCCTAATCAACTTAAATTTTTCCATAGCCTCAAATACCGAATCAGGACCACTCACAGCCACTTTACCCACCTCAAACCAACCTATGAGTGATCTACTCTTCCTCCCATATAAGGCTTCAAATGGAGCCATGCC
>NW_025862334.1:0-5313 GCF_002878395.1 Capsicum annuum
GATACTCGTTTTTGAGATGTTAATTGTGCCTTTGAATAATGGTTCTTTGAGTTCTTGAACTAGGAACTTGGAATCTTGAATAAATTTACAGAATTAATGGTGAACTTTGGAGGTTCTTGAACTAGGAACTTGGAATCTTAAATAAATTTGCAGAATTAATGGTGAACTTTGGAGGTTCTTGAAGTTGGATGTAGGAGCTTAGGGTTTTCTTTTTGAGGGAATTTGATAAAATATAACATATAATGCTTCTAATAGACTTTAATATAGGGTTTGGATGGATTTTGGGTGAGTTAGAATGACCAAAATGCCCCTAAAAATCAAATAATTCTCGAATCTATCCTTTGGTGGACTGTTTTGATAGTCTGAAGTAGATCAACCATAACATTTTACTCCGATATCCAAATTAGATAAAACCAATTTCATTAGAAAGAGTACTCTCATATCTTTTTGTTGATATATAGTATCTCACCCAGATCATTGTGTACCAGAAGTTATGATCGTTTGAAGTTGACTCAAAAATTCACTTTTGATAGGATGAAGTAGATAGACCATAACCTTTTGCTCCGATAGAAAAATTGGATGAAACCAATTTCATTGGAAAGAGAACTCGCAGAGCTTTCCGTTGATATATAGTAGATCACCTAGATCATTATGTACAAGGAGTTATGATCTTTTAAAGTTAGAGCCAAAATACACCAGGCCTCAGTACTTTTTCCTGCACATTTTACTGTTCACTACTATTCACGGTTCGATCAGAATGTTCTTAACTCGTCGCTCGGGTGTCCGTTTTGGATGATCCACATATCGTTGGAAAGCTTATTCAATACTCTATGAAATGGTGGGTCATAATATAAGACATTCCACACGGAAAACTTATAATTTATTCTAGAATATAGAACCCAATACGTTTACGTACAAAATTTCAACGAAAAATTTACTGGGGTATTACATCATCCCCCCCTTGAAAACATTCATGCTCGAATGATGCTATACATGAAAAGATTAGATAGGGAATAGAGCATACAGCTGAAACCATTTGTTAGACTCATCACCACATCGTTTCTCACTCCGAATGCAACATAGAATGCAAAAATTCAAGAAACTACAGCTGAACACATAATACATGACAGCTGAACTGCTGCAACTTTTATCAAAAGTGCATGATTTAGGAAAAAACGGTACCTTCGGCTTGATCGGAGGTCGCAGAAAATAGGTGCGGATACTTGGATCGCATATCCGCCTCAACTCCCCAAGTTGCACCCTCTACAGATTGATTTCGCCACAACACCTTGACCAAGGGAACTTCTTTGATCCTTAGTCTTCGGACACTGAAATCAAGAATCTCAACAGAAATCTTATCAAAAGAAAGATTTTCTTGAATGTCAGCACTTACAGAGGAATCCACTACCACAGCATCGCTAATATACTTTCTAAGCATGGAGACATGGAATATTGGATGAACAGAGGACAACTCTGAAGGTAACTCGACCTCATAAGCTACCTTACCAACACGGCTAAGAATTTTGTAAGGACCAACATAATGGGGACTAAGCTTCCCCTTCTTTCTGAATCTCTTCACCCCCCTCATGGGTGAAATTTTTAGATACACTAGGTCACCAACTTCAAACTCAAGTTCTCTCCTTCTAACATCCACATATGACTTCTGACGACTCTGCGCAGTTTTCAACCTTTCCCTAATCAACTTAAATTTTTCCATAGCTTCAAATACCGAATCAGGACCACTCACAGCTACTTCACCCACCTCGAACCAACCTATGGCTGATCTACACTTCCTTTCATAGAAGGCTTCAAACTGAGCCGTGCCAATACTAGAGTGGAAACTGTTACTGTAAGCAAACTCTATCAACGGTAAGAGATCATAACTTCCCTTAAAGTCAAGTGCACAAGCTCTCAACATATCCTCTAAGGTCTGGATGGTCTGCTCAGCCTGACCATCGATCTGCGAATGAAAAGCAGAACTCAAAAGCACTTGGGTACCAAGACCCTTCTGAAAAGCTTTCCAAAATTACGAAGTAAACTGAGTACCCCTATCCGAAATGATAGACAAGGGAACTCCATGCAGTCTGACTAGCTCTCGAATATACAATCTAGTGTAATCCTCAGCAGTATATAAAGTATGAACAGGAAAGAAATTAGCAGACTTAGTCAACCTATCAACCACAACCCAAATGGAATCATGATGGCGTCGGGAAAGAGGTAAACCAATCACGAAGTCCATATTTCTATCTTCCCACTTCCAGGTGGGAATAATAAACTCTTGCATCATACCACCGGGTCATTGGTGTTCAACCTTAACTTTTTGGCATATTGCACACTTAGCTACAAATGCTGCCATATCATTCTTCATGCCACTCCACCAATAGATTTCTCGTAAGTCTCGGTACATCTTGGTGGCACCAGGATGAATAGAATATCGCACCCCGTGCGCTTCATCCATAATCCTCTGTCTTAGATCATCAACATTCGGGACACACAATCTACCCTGTAATCTCAACACACCATCTCTCCCTTGGGAGAAAACCTCTACTTTTTGGTCCTTGACTGACTCTTTCAATCTGACCAAACTAGCATCTAAGTACTGTTTTTCCTTCACTTCCGAAACCAAGAAGGATTCAGAACTACTCTGAACCCCTATACTAACTTCAGCAGAGTCAAACAACCTAACCCCTAATCTAGCCAAATGATATACATTACGAGCCAACTCTTTCTTACCTTCTACCACATGTGAAACACTATCCATGGACACTCTATTTAGGGCATCCGCCACAATATTGGCCTTGCCCAGATGGTATAGCACACTCATATCATAGTCCTTTAACAATTCTAACCATCGTCTTTGCCTAAGATTCAATTCTCTCTAGGTAAACACATACTGCAGACTCTTATGATCAGTGAAAACATCAACATGGACACCATACAAATAGTGTCTCCAGATTTTCAAAGCAAACACAATAGCAGCCAACTTAAGGTCATGGGTGGGGTAATTTTTCTCATGGGTTTTCAACTATCTAGAAGCATAAGCTATCACCTTACCTTTATGCATCAATACGCAACCCAACCTAACTCTCGAAGTATCACAGTACACCACAAAACCATCAACACTATTAAGTAAAGTCAAAATAGGGGCTGAAGTGAGTCGACTCTTCAATTTCTAAAAACTCTTCTCACAAGATTCGATCAACAAGAACTTCACTTTCTTTTGAGTCAACTGAGTCATAGGAGACGCTATAGAGAAGAAACCCTCAACAAAACGGTGGTAATAGCCAGCTAAACCCAAGAAACTTTGGATATCAATCGGAGAAATAGGTCTAGGCCAATTTCTAATAGCTTCGGTCTTTTGGGGATCAACTCTAATACCCTCGGAAGAAATGATATGACCCAGAAAAGAAACTGACCTTAGCCAAAACTCACACTTACTGTACTTGGCAAACAACTTGTGATCTCTAAGGGTTTGCAAGACAGTTCGGAGATGATCAGAATGTTCATCCTCACTACGGGAGTGCACCAGTATATCATCGATGAACACTATGACAAACATATCAAGATATGGTTTGAACACTTGATTCATGAGGTCCATGAAAGCTGTTGGGACATTAGTTAACCCGAAAGACATAACAAGAAACTCAAAATAGCCATAACGATTTTGGAAAGCGGTTTTCAAGATGTCACACTCCCTAACTTTGAGTTGATGATAGCCAGAACGAAGGTCTATCTTTGAGAAATAACTTGCACCTTGTAATTGGTTAAACAAATCATCTATTCTCGGAAGGAGGTACTTATTTTTTATAGTGACTTTATTCAGTAGGCGGTAATCAATGCACATACGCAAAGAGCCATCTTTGTTTATCACAAACAACACAGGAGCACCCCAAAGAGAAACACTGGGCCTTATGAAACCCTTATCTAGTAGATCTTTAAGTTGCTTTTTCAACTACTTAAGTTCTGCAGGGGCCATACGATAAGGAGGAATAGAAATGAGTTGAGTAGCGGTAAGAAGATCAATCCCGAACTCTATCTCTCTATCAGGAGGTATCCCTGGGTGATCATTCGAAAAGACATCATAAAACTCATTGACGACGTTAACAGACTGGAGAGTTGGAGTTTCAGACTTAGTGTCTTTGACTCTAACTAAATAGTAAATACACCCCTTGGAAATAAGCTTTCTAGCTTTGAGGTAAGAGATAAAATGACTCTTGGGTGACACAGAATTCCCAGACCACTAAAATATGGATGCACCCGGAAACTAAAACTTGACCACTAGGGTCCGACAATCAATAGGGGAATAAGAAGAATACAGCCAGTCCATACCCAGAATCACATCAAAATCTACCATGTCTAACTAAATCAGATCAACCAACAAGACTCTATGAAGAACGGTAACAGGACACTTTTTATACACTTTCTAGGCAATAATCAAATCACCCACTGGGGTAGAAACTAGGATAGGCTCAGGAATAATCTCAGGACTCATTTCAAAATTCACAGCAATCAAAGGTGTAACATATGAAAAACTGGATCCAGGATCCAACAAAGTGTACACATCAAATTGAAATATATGAAGCATACCAGTAACAACATCGGGAGAGTCCTCCTGTTCCTGGAGGGACGGTAAAGCATAGAATCTATTCTGGCGCTTCCCGCCAGCATTGCTAGAAGAGGCACCCTGAGTTGGGGCTGGGCGAGTCGTTGGAACTGGAGCACTAACAGTCTGAGTCTGGGTCTGAGGGCGATAGGCACGACGCCCTTGTACATCCTGTGGACAATCTCTAACTCTGTGACCCATGTTGCCACACTGGAAACAACCCCTCTTCTCACCCCAACACTCACCCAAATGAGCTCTACCACACTTAGGACACAGGGGACGATTTGACTTACTACCAGCACTGTACTGGGACCTGGATGCATATGACCTGCTACCTTACTCCTGCCTACCTCTAGGCATGGGAGCACTAGCAAATGACAGTGCTGGCATAGATGAACGATCCTGATATTGAGGGCGACTCCCTCTCTGCGATCTAGTCTGACCCTGTTCGTGCTACTCGGACCTAGCTCTCTTATTCTCTCTCATTCTATCTCTCTCCTTAATCTTGTCTGCCTCAATCTGTTGGGCATGAGTCATCAACCTAGAAAGATTCATCTCACTATTCAGCATAGCATACCTACACTCCTTAACCACATAACTAGACACTCCAGTCACAAACTTACTCATACTAGCCCGATTATCAGCCACTAAGTCAGGAGCATACTTGGCCAACTGATTGAACTTTAGACAGTACTCCCTAATAGTCATAG
>NW_025862334.1:5413-24011 GCF_002878395.1 Capsicum annuum
ATTATCTGCCACTAAGTCAGGAGCATACTTGGCCAACTGATTGAACTTTAGACAGTACTCCCTAATAGTCATAGAGCCCTATCACAGGTTCATAAACTCTTCCACCTTTGCCTCCCTCATCTCCAAAGGGAAAAACTTATCCAGGAATGCATCCTGGAATTCTTGCCAAGTTGTAGGGACAGCTCCCTCACCTCTACCTTTCCTCCAAGCAACAACCCAGTCAGAAGCAAGGTCTTTTAACCTATACGCAACCAACTCCACACTATGTTCCTCAGATACATACATCACCTGAGTAATCTTCTGCACCTTCTCTAAAAATAATCGTGGATCCTCATCAGACTTGAACACATAGAATTTCGGCGGATTCATCCACATGAAGTCACGAATCCTGGCAGCAGCTGAATCAACTCCCTGCTACTATAGAGCTTGGGTGACCAAAATTCAGCATGAGACACGTTTTCATTCAATGGGTCAACGGGTTGAGGTTACTGACCATCATTATTTCTTATCGCTCGTTGTGGAGGCATATTTTTGAAAGAGGAGAGCACGAATCAATAGCAGAGAGAGACACATTAAGCACAATAGACTTCTAAAAGAAAGAATCATATTTTTTCCTAAAACGTCTTGTAGTCTCTTACTCATAGATGTGGCGTGCTACACACCGATGATCAAGACTCTACTTAACGTGGCTTGTCAGATTTCCTAGGACACTTAAAACCTTAGACTCAGATACCAAGTTTGTAACGCCCCAAAAAATAGGTCCCGGAGCGTCACGCGGTGCTTGAGGCTACGAGTAGAGCTAAGCTAACCCTTTGAGCCATTTTCATTTAGTTCAACACAAATCAACGGGGTTTTCGTAAATAACCCTCAAATATCAACAGAGTAATTATCATCCAAGAATAAAAGAATTTCAGAAAGATAACAAAATACGACTTATTAGTCAACTCCCAACATCTATACTAGTCTGATAAGCCTCTAAGAGAATCAATAAAACCAGCGAGCCATTGAGACATGCCCCAACTGACTCATACTCAGTTATCAAATATAAACAATTATGTGAAACCAACATCAGACATCACATCCTCGAAACATGAGGACTCACCACGACAGAGGATGTAGAACAGCGTGCCCAAAGAATCACTGTCAAACCTGGAACTGAGCACCTAAACCTACATTCCAAGAAAATACAGCCCAAATCAGAAGATATGGGTCAGTACCATGGAAAGTAACCGAGTATATGGGGGTGTATGCAGTTTTATAAACATTATCATCATAAATATTTATAAGAAATATGCAGGATTATTGAAAGACTCACATAGCCCAAAGAAAATCATCATAATCATGAGAGGATGAAATAAGTATAATAACACATGTGAGTCATCATATAATTTGTCAATCACTTTCAGTTCATCAAGAATATCAATTCTCATAATGTAAATATCATTTAAATCTTTCAAAAGAATAACTTTCACAAGTCCACTTTCAAATCACTTCACCATTCACCATAGACACAAAGAAACACACAAATCACTTCACCATTCACCATAGACACAAGGAAACACACACACACTGGGAGATCCTATAACCGACATAAACCATGTGAGCTACATGGAGTCCAACATACAACCCATGTTGGGGAGAGCTGTCCTATCTTTGCCATCGGAGTAGGAATATTGATATCAAATCCACACAAACTAGTGATCACTATATAAATCAGCCTCAGGCTCACTCCTACAAGGGCATGTAGTTCTAGGGAAGTAAGGTCGCTTTATACCTCCCACTCGGTGCTAAAGATTTCTCCCGGACTTAGCTTAGATCATTTCAAACACAATCCACAATAAAATAATTTTAGTAATATATAAATATACATCGGGAGCCATCATGCTTCCCATCTATCAAAATCAATCACGTTGTGGATTTCTTTCACACTCGAGTTCAAAACAACTCCATTAAGACCAAAGGTCAAATCATTTAAAATATCTCAAATATTCAAACATCAACGTGCTTATAACAAACACATTCTAAAAAAAACACAATTTCCAATGGGGATTCACGACCCAAATACCAAAATCATGATAAATACATTCAAGATTCATGCTTTATATCTCCACACATGTAAATTCATCTTTCAAAATCATAAACATCAAGATTTCATAATAATCATCATAAGATATGGGTTCATGCTTCAAATTCGTAAAAATCAAATAAAAATCATTCCTTTGTAAAGAAAATTACTTTTGGGTACAAGAACGAAAGAGAGTTCTTGTTGAAAAACTCCACATACCTTAAATGATGAACTTTAGATCGATACTCATTTTTGAGATGTTAATCGTTCCTTTGAATGATGTTTCTTGGAGTTCTTGAACTAGGAACTTGGAATATTGAATAAATTTACAAAATTAATGGTGAACTTTGGAGGTTCTTGAACTATGAACTTGGAATCTTAAATAAATTTGCAGAATTAATGGTGAACTTTTGAGGTTCTTAAAGTTGGATGTAGGATCTTAGGGTTTTCTTTTTGAGGGAATTTGATGAAATATAACATATAATGCTTCTAATAGGCTTTAATATAGGGTTTGGATGAATTTTGGGTGAGGGGGAATGACCAAAATGCCCCTAAAAATCAAATAATTCTCGAATATATCCTTTGGGCGACTATTTTGATAGTCTGAAGTAGATCAACCATAACGTTTTACTCCAATATTCAAATTGGATGAAACCAATTTCATTAGAAAGAGAACTCTCATATCTTTCCGTTTATATATAGTATCTCACCCAGCTCATTGTGTATGAGGAGTTATGATCATTTAAATTTGACCCAAAAATTCGCTTTTGATAGGCTGAAGTAGATCGACCATAATATTTTGCTCCGTTAAACAAATTGGATCAAACTAATTTCATTGGGAAGAGGACTCGCAGAGCTTTCCATTAATATATAGTATATCTCCCAGATCATTTTGTACAAGGAGTTATGATCGTTTAAAGTTAGAGCAAAAATACACCAGGCCTCAGTACTGTTTTAGTGTTCACTAGTATTCACGATTCGATCAGAAGGGTCCATGCAAGAGTTCAGTATTCCTACCTGGAAATAGCAAAAAGTGAGCATGAACTTTGTGATGGGTTTGCCTCGTACTCGTCGCCAGCATGATTCAATTTGGGTCATTGTAGATAGGATAACCAAATCAGCTTATTTCCTACTAGTCTATACCTCTTAATCAATGAAGGATTATGCCAAACTCTATATTAGGGAGTTGGTTAGATTAAATGTTGTTCTATTGTCTATTATCTCAGATAGAGGTACCCAATTCACCTCTTATTTTTGGAAGGCATTCCAAAAGGGTCTTAGTACTTGAGTTTACCACAGTACAGCCTTTCATCCTCTGACAGATGTTCAAGTTGAAAGGACCATTTATACTTTAGAAGATATGCTACGAGCGTTGGGGATAGACTTTAAAGGTAGTTGGGATGACCACTTGCCTTTGATTGAATTCACATATAACAACAGTTATCATTTCAGCATTCAGATGGCTCAATTTAACATAATTTATGAAAGAAGGTGTAGATCTCCCATTGGTTGGTTTGAAGTGGGTAAGGCTGTAGTGGTAGGGCCTGACATGGTATTTGATACCTTAGAGAAAGTTCAGTTGATCAGGGAAAGGCTTAAGATAACTCAGAGCTGACATAAATTGTACGCAGATGTATGTAGAAAGGATCTCGAGTTTGAGATTGGTGATTTTGTGTATTTGAAAATCTCACCTATCAAAGGAGTGAAGATGTTTGGTAAGAAGGGGAAAATCAGTCCCCATTATGTCGGTCCTTACCAAATTCTCAGCCATTTCTGAAAGGTGGCTTACGATCTTGAGTTGCCTTCAGACTTAGATTCAGTGCATCTAGTATTCCATGTCTCCTTTCTTAATAAATGCATAGGTGACCCAGTAGTCATAGTCCCTATCGAGGGCATAGATATTCAGAACAGCCTCTCCTATGAAGAGATCCAAGTCGAAATCCTTGATTATCAAATTCGCAGACTGAGGAACAAAGAAGTCCCTCTAGTCAAAGTACTTTGGTGAAATCAATCTGTTGAGGGAGCTACTTGGAAAGCGGAAGCTGACATGCGAACCAGGTATCCTCACCTCTTATCCATAAATTTAGACTCAGCTCAAGGTAACAGTTTTCCTTTGAACTTACTCAGTCTTATGTTCATATATAGATACCAACTTGATTAATTAATGTTGCATACTCAATCATACATACATAAATAAGCCCAGTCATGTACTCATGCATCAGATATTCATGTCCATTATATAAACTCAGCTTATCAGAAATCCCAGTCATGCATTCATGAATTATGTTCAGCTATGTACTCATGCATTAGATATGTATGTTCAGTATGAAAATTTAGTATATCAGGAGTATCAATCATGAAATCATGCTTCAATTGTGCATTTTCAGTGTCTAAGTCTAGTCTATCAATATTCTCAGTTTAATCCATCTCATTCGTGGATGAATGTTCCCAAGGGGGAGATATTGTAAAACCTCGCAAAATTCTAAGATCAACTCTGTCTTTTAAGCTTGTTGAGGGGTCCCAAACTTAGAAAAATTCTAGCTAAGTATTCATACTTAGTATTATTTTCACCTTCATAAGTTGGCAACTCTATTTCATGAAATCTATGACCTTAAAGTGTCAATCTTTAGGTTCATTCATGATCAGGACTATCAGTAGGTATTTTTAAATGAGTTTCATATTTTTTGAACCTCGTTTGAACCACGTTTAGGAATTCAAAATAGTGTATCAACGTGATCTCAACGTGGCGCGACAGCCATCGCATCGATTAATATTTTCTTGGCTCCTAGTGGCAATCTCTAGTAAATCAATGCAGCGTGTTGCTATCACATCATGCCAACGATGTGGCACGTCGGCCTGCGCATCGATGATTCAATTTTTAGGCATTAAAAAGTCACATCTTTGGGGGTAATTGGGTCTTTTTCCCATATCCTTCAGCCCTCAAAACATATCATTAAGCCGTCCAAGAGGCAAAATATACTCATTATGTCTAGAATTTATCAAGAACAAACCCTAGTTCATCACATTCAAGATTCAAGACTCAAAGTTTCTACTATTAATCTTTAAGAATTCGCCAATTAAGGTATGTCAAGTGTTCATCCAAGGGTTCCTGCCACCCTTGGAGTCCAAGAAACTCTTTTAAACTTCAAGTAATTTGGAATTTATGATTTTCATGGTTGGAATTGAAGTGTATTCATGATTATGATTTGAATTAGATTTCTATTTCATGATTTATTATACAATTCAAGTTGAATTGATTATTATGTGTGTAGATTCATATGAATCCATGTTAAACCCCTTGAAATTGTGAAATTAGAAGTGAATCATGATGCTCACTTATTATGTGCATATATTATGCTCACCAAGTGCTGGATGAATTGTTCAAGTGAACTAATAAGGGAAAGAAATGATGTCATGCTAGCTTATGTGCAAGTTATACCATGCAAGTGTTTGATAAAATGTCTCTTTAGATACATTATGAACAAGTGTACATTTTTATGCTAAGCAAGATCATGTGAAGCTTTACTTTTCCTGATATTGAGTCCTGGGGGTATTTATATATGACAATTTAGCTATTTACCTAGAGCCAATGTCAGTTACAAAATAGTCTCAATCACGTCACGATAAGTAGTACTCTTAGTCAGTTATAGAACTTAGGAGAATATAGTATATTCAGTATTAGTCCTGTATAGTTCAGTATTCAGTTCAAACCTCAGTAAAATTAGCTGACAGGAGGGCTAACTCACAGTTGTCTTTACCCATGGCATGGTACTGACATCCTTCCATCTGGGGTTACAAGTTGGACCTCAATCTATTTAGAAAGGGGCATGTCGGTTAGATGATCACCTCCCACAGTCTCAGTTCTAGTTTGTGTCTCAGAATAGAACTCAGTTCAGTTCTTCAAATTCAGGACTATTAGATACAGTTACTCATTTCAGTACAAAACTCAGTATAGTTCCACAGGATTAAGACTGTCAGATACAGTCACTCAGTTATCAGCTACACAGTAAACTCAGATATCAATAAATCAATAATTTAGAACTCAGTATCTAGTGTTATCACGATCTCAGTTACAATATACATATTCAAACATGTACTCTCATTCAATTATATTCATTTCATTCAATCAGTATTATTCATGCATATGAACCCATGCATTTCAGTCTATCTCACTTAGCAGTACATTCAAAGTACTGACGCATACTTTTCTCTTGCGCTATAATATTCTATATCATAAGTTCAGATGCACGGGTTCCCGATCACCCTTAGCAGTTCAGATCTTCAGTAGCCAGAGTTAGTGGTGAGTCCTCATAGTTCAAGAACATGATTATTTTCTTCAGTATTTTGGTTTATCATATAGTTTTTAGTAGTTGGAGTTAGTTGGGGCCTTGTCCCATTAACTCCATGAGATTAGAGTAAAGAATGAACTAGAAGGTCAAAAACAGCTAGTAGCAGGCTCAACTGTGCGTGATAGCAGCCTATGGCACAAAAGACTTGAGCATCCATCTGCACAAATATTGAAATCACAGGATCTTCTGAGCCATAGTAAAGATATTGAATTTTTGAATAATTGTCAAGTCTGTCCACTAGCCAAACAGACTATATTACCATTTCCTACTAGTGAAACTAAGTCAAATGTATGCTTTGATATTGTGCATATGGATTTATGGGGTCCTTATAAATCCCCAACTTTTGATAAGAAATTCTATTTCTTGACAATTGTGGATGATTGTAGTAGTTAAACTTGGATCCATCTTTTGCAACTCAAATCTTAAACTATTGTGGCCCTCAAAGATTTTTTGTTAATGATTAAGACTCGGTTTGAGACTAATGTGAAGGTTATAAGAACTGATAATGGGACTGAGTTCCTCAATAATCAGTGTAATACATTTTTCAAGACTTTAGTTGTATTACACCAAAGCAGTTGTCCTTACACACCACAACAAAATGGTGTGGTGAAAACAAAATACAGACAAATTCTGAATATTGCTAGGGCTATCAGATTTCAATCCCAAATGCCTATAAGATTTAGGGGTCTGGCTGTTCAAACTGTTGTTTACCTTATGACTAGGTTGCCATCCTCATATGTTATTAGTAAAATCCCTTATGAAGCATTGTTTTCAATGGCTCCTTCACTAGAACATCTAAGGGTGTTAGGTTATTTATTTTATGCTTTAGCACTTCCTAAGGGTGATAAGGTTTTTGAAAGAGCTAGATCTGCAGTATTAATGGGATATTCCACCACTCAAAAAGGATACTTGTTGTTATATTTGAACTCTAACAAACTATATGTCAATAGAGATGTCACGTTCCAAGAAAATGTGTTTCCTTTTGCTAAGATAAGAAGTCAGAATTTGATGGGAAGTTAGAATTTCTAAAATGAGTTAGTACAACAGCATGCAGAATATAGTGAGGATGTAAGATCAGTAGTTTCAGCAGATACTAAAGATGATCATGCCTTGAATGAAGACATTTCCTCAGATTCTCCAGTGTTTGTTCCACCAATTGACACTGTAGAGTATTCTATTGATCAATTATCTAAACCAATTCCTTCACATCCAGACAATATGGCACCTATACCTTATCCACTGAGAAGAACACCTAGAATTCCAAAACAACCTATTTGGATGAAGGACTTTGCAATACCAGGGAGGAGAAAAGGTACCAGATATCCTATTGATAACTACCTGTTATCAAAGCTATGTAAGTAGTTTTTCCAACTTGATAAAGCCACAATTCTTTAGTCAAGAAGTTAATGATGAAAGATAGATCCAACCTATGAAGTTCGAGATACAAGCACTTGAAGACAATAACACCTAGGATATAGTTGACTTACCTCCTTGTAAAAATTCTATTGGTTCAAAATTGGTGTATAAAATTAAGTACAAGGCAAATGGAGAGGTTGAGAGGTTCAAGGCAAGATAGGTTGCTAAAGGTTACAGCCAACAAGAGGGATTGGATTATCATGACACATTCTCACCAGTGACAAAGATGGTGATTGTTAGATGTGCAATTGCCCTTGTTGTCTCAAAAGGATGGTGTTTGTACCAAATAGATGTCTATAATGCTTTATTGCAAGGATATCTAGAAGAAGAAGTATATATGAAGATGCCTAAAGGCTTTCAATAGAAAGGACAATATAAGGTCTGTAGGTTTCTTAAATCACTTTATGGACTCAAGAAAACCTCTAGACAATGAAATATCAAGCTCACAGCAACACTTATAACTGCAGGATTCACTCAAAGTGCTTACAATTATTCTTTGTTTACCTTAAAGAAACCAGAAGGGATGGTGTTAGCATTAGTTTATGTGGATGATTTGATCATTACTGGAGACAATGAAAGGATGATTTCTGAGGAAAAATAGGTGCTACATAGATAGTTTAAGTTCAAGGACCTGGAAAAGCTTAAATATTTTCTTGGGATTGAAGTTTTGAGATCAAAACAAGGGGTTATACTAAACCAAAGGAAGTGCATCCTAGAGTTAACCTTTGAGACTGGTCTTGCAGGTGCAAAGCCAGTTCTTACACCTCTGGAGTCTAATATGAAGATAACTTCAGTGGAATATTATAAAGTTGCAGGAACTTCTGGAGATATGGTCTTACAGGATGCAACTTTATACCAGAGACTAGTTAGGAAACTTATGTATGAAACTATTACCAGATCAGATATTAGTTATATTGTTCAAACATTATTTCAGTTTATGCAAATGCCCAAAAGATCCCATCTGGAAGTTGTATATAGAGTGGTCAGATATCTGAAAGGGTCAGTTGGTCAAGGTGTCTGGTTGAGAGCTCAGACTAATACAAACTAGGTGTGTTGGTATGACTTATACTAGGCAGCCTGTCCCAATACTAGAAGGTCTGTCATTGGCTATGTAGTACAATTTGGTGGATCCTTGATATCCTGGAAGTTAAAGAAACTACAGTGTCTAGAAGCTCAGCCGAGGCTGAGTATAGAAGTGTGGCCTCAGCTATTGCAGAGCTCACTTGGATAGAAGGGTTGTTTGAATGTACCTATTTCTAAGCCTATCACCTTGTTTAGTGATAGTAAGTTGTCTATACAACATACAGCTAATCCCATCTTTCATGAGAGAACAAAGCATATAGAGATTGATTGCCACTTTATCAGGGATATAATCAAGAGTGGTTTAGTACACACCCAGTATATTCCTACACATCTACAGGTAGCAGACATTCTGACTAAGAGTCTGGGACATGATCAACATTCTCTTCTATTGAGCAATCTTGGCACGCTGAACCTTTTGCACACTTTAGCTTGAGGGGGAGTGTTAGAATCCATTCTCATTAGTTAGTCAGTTAGTAACTAATCAAATAGTTTGTTGCAGTAATATACATTCAGTTAGCTAGCATAGTTATTGTTACATTGAATTTTCTGTATATTTTTTAGAGAGTTAGTTAGTTTGTTAGTCGGATGGTGAGCTGGCAGTTAGCTAAGTTGTATAGTTGTAATTGTGCTGATTAACTGAGAATCTTCTAGATGATTCTAGAAAATGTAGCCTCATCTATATATAGATGCTCAGGGGAAATAATACAAACACATGACAGTTACAGAAATAGCTCCTCTTCCTTCTTTCTTCTTCTCTGCACAATGTAGCTTGTTTTGTTTGTCCTTTCATTCAATAATTAGTGAAATCTTCACAGACCTAAGTGATGAAACATTTAGTGAAATGGATTTTCCACAAGATCTAGCTCATTTTTCCTTTAATTTATCAGTTACTTTATATGGGGAAAGGATTTCTGTGATTTTGTATGCGGATTGGCAAGGTTATTGGGTTCGCAAGAAATGGGGAATTTCTTATAGTGCAGTATCCCGGAATTCTTTTGTCATATGATCCAGGGAACTAAAGGATCTTGCTACCGATGATTCAGGTAGTTCATTCTTCTTGAGCAAATACTTTGAGAGTTTAGTGTTGCTTGACGGAAGTGGTGGGGCTACAGCTGATCCTGCCATTGCATCTGAATATGAAGAAGCAACTAAGATTTAGTGTTGTGTTTATGAAAGCGTATTATGCTGTATAGTTTGTGAGAATTTGATCATTTTGTCAACTTTAAGAAGCATTATAGAATGATGACCATATTGTTTTATTGCAAAGTTACTTGTAGTTTATCATATTTTAGAGTATAAGTTCCTTTTATTGTTCAGATATTTCTTTCCTGATGCAGTTTTAGTACTTGTTTTGGAATCATATTAGGATTACTCATCGAAACGAAAAGGATCATCGATCATCAAGTGGTAGAAGAGTGTCCAGTTGTGGTGAAGCCAAAGAGGCCATAAATGAAATCTATCATTTGTACTATATTATTCTCTAAGCACAATATTTGTATAGATTGTGTCATTTATTATAATGTCGTTTATTGCGAAGCTACTTCTAGCTTATCACATTTTAGAGTATAAATTCCTTACACTGTTCAGTTATTGAATGGGGTTGTGGTGAAGCCAAAGTCACTATAATAGAAGACAGACTTGTATACAAGATAGAGAAGGAATAAATTCTTTACCAGAAATTAATAAATACATGCTAATCTGTAAGGGAAAATATACCACGAATCTGAGAAGGTGGTCTAATTTCTAGCTTTGGCATGGTGAATTGAGGAGTGGTCAGTGCTTTTGTTTTGTACTTTACCAACCAATACCAAAATGGAGTGAACAAAATTAAGACCATTTAAGTTGTCATTTGCTATTAGTTAGCAAACACAATTTTATAAATCGGAGACCTGATTCACAAAACTGATATATTGACACTTAAATTAATAAGTTATTATACGCCGAATTTGGACTTCTAGAGATGAAATATATTATTCTATTTTGAGAAAATACTCAAATATGCCATTAAACTATTAGAAATGGCTTATTTATGCAATCAGTTAAAAGTTCGGCTCATTCATGTCATCGCCATTGCAAAACCAGCTCATCCATACCATTACTTTTTAACGGTGGATTTTCAAAAACATCTTTTCCACGTGGCCTATTATTAGAGGTCCACATCATTAATTAAAATAAGAAAAAAGGCTCAAATATATCATGAACTATCAGAAATGACTCATTTATGTCATCAGTTAAAAGTTTGACTCATTCATGTCATCTCTGTTACAAAATCAGCTCACCCATGCCATTATTTTTGAAGGGTAGATTTTCAAAAACAGCTTTAGCACTTGGCCTTTTATTAGAGGTTCGCATCATTAATTAAAGTAAATCAATATTAATTTAAAAATGTCTGAAATTAGTTGGTATCAGGATTATTTGTCCCATTATTTATACCATAGTGATGGGATAAGTTATACCATATGCATGGCGGGATGATTGGGATAGCGGACTTCTTTTAAGCCTTTATTTGAAAATGATTTTTCAACAATGTATGCTCCCCTAATTCGTGATGGGAGAATGGAGAAGTTCTATTGGTATGCCTCTTTCTTTTTCTTGCTTGTCTTGAACGTTCATTGACTTCTTTTCTTGCAACTTCAAAGTATATATTGGAGTCACTGGAATTACAACTAATCATTAACTATAGGATAGCACTTGCGAGGTTTCTATTAAGCATAACATTTATAATGATTTAGAATCAACAAGAAACAACCAAAGGATTTACATTAATCACTATTTTTTCTAATCAGAAAAATAATTGTTGTTGTAGAAAAAATACTTTAATGGGTGTGGATCGGGTTATGTTAAATGGATCGGTTCTTTTTAATGGGTCTAAGATATTTGAAATTAATATTGATTTATTTTAATTAATGACGTGGGCCACTGATGAGATAAATGAGCTATTTCTGATAGTTCAATGGCATATTTGAGCGATTTCTCTTATTTTAATTAATGACGTAGACCTCTAATAATAGGCCACGTGGTAACGTTGTTTTTGAAAATCCGCCATTAAAAAGTAATGGCATGGATGAGTGGGTTTTGCAGCGGCTATGGCATGAATGAGCCAAACTTTTAACTGATGGCATAAATGAGTCATTCTAATAGTTCAACGACATATTTGAGTCTTTTTCCTTCTATTTACTACTCATCTTCTGTTTCTCTCTAATTAAAGAATCACAAAATTACAGCACATATGCACCTTAAGTTCACCAAACTAATCAATATGTAACATAATTAATTTTATAATTTTGAAAAAGGGTATTCAATGGCATAAAAGGGAAGATTGTTGGATATGCAAACAAAAGTCCCATATTGATAGTTGAAAAGACGGAAAAGCTACATATAAGGTGGTAAGAACTCTTGATATCGTTAGACATTTTAGGAAAATTGTGCGGGCTTGGCACTAAAAAAGACAATAACACACCATGTAAGAGTATCTGTCACGACCTTGTTTTGAGTCATGAAGGCACCTACCACATCCCACCAGTAGGTAAGCTAATATCGTAACCTGGAGCTATGGCAATGGGTTACCTCGGTAAAAATGTCCAACATGGACTCTATGTATGAACACAATATATAACAACAACATTTCATAGCTAAGGACAACCAATATTCAAAAACAAATCCTACGACCTGATAGTATTAATACAAGAGCTTCAAAACTTGACAAGAGGAATTTACAATCCCAGAAGCTAAAATATCTTAAATAATCTCATACATTTGTCTCGAAAGAAAAAGACAAAAAGGATTGATGGGAAAGAGGACAACTCAATCTCCAAGAGCTCACCCTATCTCCGTATAGTCAACTCACATAAACTAGCTCAACGACGGCAACTAGAACCTAGGTTTGCACCAAAAAGGTACAAAAGTGTAGTATGAGTACCAAAACACGGGTACTCAGTACGTATCATCGACCGACTAAGCTCAAACATAATGTAAAGACAATATAAAGTAAGATAATGATCTTAAAGTCAAGGGCATAGGATCGGACCTAAATCTACTTTGATATCACTGTAACAACATCTATACTACTAAAGAAATGACATGACATACTATTTCAATATACTCCATAATCACCATAACAACTGAGTATCATTTCAAAAGCGTACAACCATATACACAATAGCGAAACATCTACATGCCATAATCATCATCAACCATCTTTAGAACATACTCACAAGAACTTACCACGACGTCCCATACCATCGGAAAGTACATGAAAGAGAGCACAACAAATAACTCATCACGGCTTCTCATAACACCGGAGAGTACACAAAAGAATACAACTAATAATACCATAAAGCATAACTACTCCATCAATTTATCAAAAACCGCAGGTAGAACAACCCCGTCATGACTCATTACTGAAATTCACTTCCAAATACCCATACCGTAATTCAACATAAAGAAAGCAACATTGTCATAGCATAGGCATGTAATCATTACTTCCATGTGTATCATTAAATTCATCAACAGATATATAGAGTGATAGTGTACAATTAGCTTTTTGAAGTGTATGATATGATTACACCAGCATAATCCATAATTACCTTTTAACATATACTAGAAGGGCCTACGCAATCCTGATCGAAAGACAAACTGAATTGTGCTTATGTGATTACAGAATACTACAAGAAGTCAAATAAATCTAATAGCTATTTCCTAGCATAAAAATATCTACAATAATGTAAAGCTATTAACGCATAGAAGCCACAAGAGCTCACTTCTTTGAAGAGCCAAAACAATACTCTCGTCTAATTGTCATATCTGAAAATCCTCTTGAAACATTATACATTCTTCCTTTCACAAATAAAGCAACTTATATCTGCAGCACTAAAATCACTGGTACTAACGTTATCTCACAGAACATGTGAATTCTAAAATGATCATCTTTAACATGCTTTGCTGTAATTGAGCCTATAATTTTGTAACTGAATCTACATCAACATTCAGTACAAGGGCACCATTTGGCTGACAGTAGAATTCTACTCCTGTTTGTAAAGATTACAAGTCCTAAAATCACTAGCCATCAAATTGGAGAAAAACTACAAGCCACCCATAGTATAGGTTATTCAACTATCATAAGGTCATTCTTTAACTAGCATCATCATGACATGAGTTATCAACTAAGCCATCTCAAATTCACATGTTAGGAGATGATTTAACTAACCATCACGCAATACTAGATCCATCATCATTAAGCATGTCACAACCTTAAGACTAGTTTTCATATTTTAATCTAGTAAAGTACACCAACTAGTTTACTAAGTTTCTAGGTTCCAAATAATAATCATATCTTTTAGAAGTAGCTAGTTATCACATAAGCCACCTTACTAGGGAAGATTTCATAAAATAACCTCTTATTCAAGTCAAGTATATATATAGGTTAACCCTTGAATTTTTATGCAAGTTTACACATAACGCTAAGCCTTAACTCAATGTTAGGCATAAATTTTCTCTAGTAGCTAATTTAGCATCAACAAGGGTCACTCCTCTTATATAGTGATTTGGAATAAGAAACCAATAACAATTTACCAAGAGAGACCTCACAATTCAAGAACATAGGCAGTTGTCCCCACACGGCCTAACCTTACAAATATCAATGCATATAAGTAAATTTGCCTCACACGACATCATAATGTTCTTACCTCTTTCGGATTCACCGAGCCCCATCACAATATCAACATATTCCTCCGAATTCATCAGGCATTAATAATATCACACATTCCTTCGGACTCGAATCGGGCATCATCATAATATCACAAATTTCTCCGGACTCAAACTGGGCATCATCATAATATCACATATTCCTCCGGACTCGAACCGAGAATCATCATAATATCACATATTCCTCCGAACTCGAATAGAGCAGCATCATAATATCACATATTCCTCCGAATACAACAACATACATCCACATGCATAGCCAAACCAATAAGCATACACAAAAGCTCACAATATATAAAGAAGTAGGGATGTGGGATAACACTTGCCATTTTACTTACAAATAAGCTTCACACGTAATATGAGCATCAACAAGAGCATGAGTATTTACCAAACATGCACAGTAATCACTTAACAAGGATATTTAAGTCATGGTCACAAGATAATCCGATTATCGAGTGCAACCATCACAACTCCTACACATATGTATATAACTTGGATAATCACCACGTATCTAGGTCGCTGAGCATTTACTTAGTTCAAGCTTAAGATGGGTCAAGTCCCACTTCTAAATACCGAGAATGCCAAGCTTACTAACATATGTCTAGCTTCTACCGGAATTAAGCTAAATCATCCATACCTCACCATAAGGGCTTACCAATTCTTTCTAGGTCTATAGGGAAAGTCTCTTCAAGAATCCTTCCTAAGTCAACTCAACACCAAGGTCATCTCCTATCTAGGCATTATATAGGTCAATACACTTCTAAGGATAGAGAAGTATACCATTCATGTCTACTTAGAACAACTATAGTGTTCTCACACTAGTCATAAGACCACAATTAAGCTAACCAAGGTCGTAGACTAAGGGTCAAATATCATACCTTACAAATTTATGGCCTATAGCAATTAATGAATCCCAAGTTCACCATTTAATCAACTATCGTCTAAATTCCCCTCCCAATCTCACAAGATATCAATGATTACATTACAAACAAGCCCAATCTATACTATGAATGAGCCTAACCTACCTTGAATCCAAGCAACTTACGAACCAATAAGCTTTTCCTTTCCTTTTTGAGAAGCTTCATCTTCTACAAGAAATGTTATACACAATACAATATAAGCATTACAACAAGAATGGAAATACCCACTATAGCACCATTGTTCCCTGGGTTTCAAATAGACACCAAACCCCAATTAGGTTTCATCCTTGGAAAGGAGTTTCCAAGACCAACCCATAGCCTAATTATCTTTAGGGAGTTAAAACCTTCAAGTAATTTAAGTTAATTACTCAATTTTGAGGATACAATTGACCCACAATGATTTAGAATTTTGAGTCAAGAAACCCTGAAATCAATATCAAATTAGAGGAATTCTTACCTAAGATTTGTAGCAAAAGGATGGATTGCACAAGTTACTAAGCTCCAAATCAGCCCATAAGACCCATTTTTCAAGTTACCAATCTCCTATGGCTACTAGGGCTTTAATAGAAATGAAGAATACCCCCAAAATCTGCCAAAAATACCCTTTTATACGACTTTAGATGGGCCGACAAGGTCAAAACTTGTTTTTGACCTTCCGAACTCATTCGGACTCTATTTTTTACAAACGAACTATATAACCTCACTAATTCGACATTTCGGACGCATTGGTGAAGTTAGATTTTCTATCCAAGGTCATTTAGGCCACTTATGGGTCCCACACTCATATTTTTCAATTTTTGAATTATCGACTAATGGGTCTAAATGAGCTTGGGTGTTGTGGGATCTAAACCAAGGGTATATCTATTCTAAAAACAATATTACATAGCTGCTAACACAGTCAAAATTTGCATCCGAAATCATTTTACTGAATTTTTTGCTCAGGGGCCATTTAAAATCGACGAAGACTTCAAATTGGAAAAGTGATTCTAAAAACCAAACAAACCGCTAGGTACCCAAACTATCAGTTTCATCAAGTCACTAATGACTTGGGATGGCTTTATAGGAGCTCTATTCACGAAAATAAGCAAGAACACGGCTAATGACCTGAAGGTTCATTACAACATCCACTACTAAGGAACTTTCGTCCAAGAAAGTTAAAGATAAGCAAGTACCTGAAGTCTCGAACAAGTGAAGATACTGGGCCCAAATCTCACTCTCGATCTCCCAAGTAGCTTCCTCTACTAGGCGATGCCTCCATTGAACCTTGACTGCCGGAATCTCCCTAGTACACAGTCACCTTACATCACTAGCCAAAATAAGCACGGGCTCCTCCACCAAGGTCAACAATCGTCCAACTAGAATCTACAGCACTAAAATCACTGGTACTAACTTTATCTTACGCAACATGCAAATTCTAAACTGATCATCTTTAACGTGCTTTGCTTTAATTGAGACTATAATTTTGTAACTGAATCAACATCAACATTCAGTACAAGGGCACCATTTGACTGGCGGTAGAATTGTAAAGATTACAAGTCTTAAAATCACTAGTCATCAAATTAGGAAAAACTACAAGTCACTCATAGTATAGGTTATTCAACTATCATAAAGCCATTCTTTAACTAGCATAATCATGGCATGAGTTATCAACTAAGCCATCTCAACTTAACTTATTAGGAGATAATTTAACTAATTATCATGCAATACTAGATCCATCATCACTAAGCATGTCACAACCTTAAGGACTAGTTTCCATATTTTAGTTAAGTAAAGTCCAGCAACTAATTTACTAGGTTTCTAGGTTCCAAATAATAATCATATATTTAAGAAGTAGCTAGTTATCACATAAGCCACCCTACTAGGCTAGATTTCATAATATAACCTCTTATTCAAGTCAAGTATATATATAGGTTGGCCCTTGAATTTTTATGCAAGTTTGCACATAATGCTAAGCCTTTACTCAGTATAACAAATAGCAATGCATATAAGTAAATTTGCCCCACACGGCATCATAATGTTCTTACCTCTTTCGGATTCACCGGGTACCATCACAATATCAGCATATTCTTCCGAATTCATTAGGCATTACATAATATCACACATTCCTCAGGACTCGAATCGGGCATCATCATAATATCACATATTCCTCCGGACTCAAACCAGGCATCATTATAATATCACATATTCCTCCGGACTCGAATCGAGAATCATCATAATATCACATATTCCTCCAGACTCGAACAGGGCAGCATCATAATATCACATATTCCTCCGGATACAACAACATACATCCACATGCATAGCCAAACCAATAAGCATACATAAAAGCTCACAATATATAAAGAAATAGGGATGTGGGATAACACTTGCCATTTTACTTACTAATAAGCTTCACATGTAATATGAGCATCAATAAGAGCATGAGTATTTACCAAACATGTAAAGTAATCACTTAACAAGGGTATTCAAGTCATGATCACAAGATAATTCGATGATCGAGTGCAACCATCACAACTCCTACACATATGTATATAGCTTGGACAATCACCACGTATCTAGGTCGCTAAGAATTTACTTAGTTCAAGCTTAAGATGGGCCAAGTCCCACTTCCAAATCCCGAGAATGCCAAGCTTACTAAAATATGTCTAGTTTCTACCCGGAATTAGGCTAAGTCATCCATACCTCACCATAAGGGCTTAGCAATCACTACTAAAAAAAAAAGAGGAAAACCGACCACAAGTGGTCGTTTTCCTCAAATTCCGACCACAAAATTGACCAAAGTGCGTGGTCGGTACAATAGTGGTAGCTTTTGTGGTCGGTTTTTTAAAAAATATTTATATATTTTTAAAATACATTATTATTTTGTCAAAATAGAAAGAAATGAGTTTAAGAATTAAAAAATTTCAAAATAAACCGACCACAAGTGGTTGGTTTTATTTTAATATTAGTTAATTAATTTTATAAAAATCGACCACAAGTGGTTATTTTATTAAAATCAATTTATTAATTTAAAAAAAAAAACGACCACATGTGGTCGGTTTTTTATTTGAATTAATTAATTA
>NW_025862335.1:0-1579 GCF_002878395.1 Capsicum annuum
TGAAACTGTGGGAGGTAATCATCTAACCGACATGCCCCAAATAAGATAAGATAACTGAGTTGGGGTCCAGTCTGTAACCCCAATTGAAAGGGTGTTAGCACCGTGCCACAGGTACTAACAATTGCTGTGGAGTCAAACCTGACTAATTGGTGACCCCTGAGATCAGACCTAAACTAGCGGGTGATCCCTGAGTATGTCAGTCCTATCTAATGGGTGACATCTCTTAACCTATGCTGGCTCCATAGTTCTGGAACTTAGGGATTGCTTCTAGGGACCCAGTTATAGCTAATGGGTGAGACCCCATCCCTAGGCTCCTCGGTGCTGAATCCTACTCCCAACTAAAAGACATTGATCTGATCATACTAAACTAGACTGGACTGATACAGAGTTTACTGAGTTTTTTTAAGTTCTGTAACTGACTGAGAGTACTACTGATCTTGACATGATTGATACTATCCTGTCACTGAAACTGGCTCTAGGTAAACAACTAAATTGTCGGGTATTAAATACCCCCAGAACTCGATAGCATGAAAAGTAACTGGTTGAGTTTTGTGTGTTTCGAGATTGCAGACATTCGTCATTCCCCATTATGCTTACTCTCTATGCTCATCATCTGACTTGAAGGTTGTCAGAAACCAAATCATTTTCGCGGCCATACCGAGCCTGACAATGAGCAGTTAGTTAAATAGGCTTTTGCAGTACAGGTGCTGTGCCAAAACAAACTCAGATATGTTAAAAGCTCTCTCGGATTGGGTGTTTCCTTTGCCATGAGGAGTATGGACCAGCCAGAAGAATTTTGTGACTCTATGGACAGTTAGTTATGTCATCAATTTTACGCAATTCCCTTATTTTATGGAAGACCAAGAAACAGCAAACAGTTAGCTAGAGCGCTGCGAATTCGATAGAGGAATTAGCTATACAACTACAAATAGGCAAGTAATACAAAGGTTTTAAAAGCTGGTTGGTTTGTTGAAAGAATTAGGTGTACCAGTTCATACTCCAATGACATTACACTGTGATAGCAAGGCTTCTATACAGATAGCCTCTAATCCTATTTTGCATGCGAGAACTAAGCATATCGACATAGATTTGGAAACTCATTCCCAAATAGCAGATTTGCTTACCAATTGCTGTGGGATTACTATGTGTCTACCAATGTCCAGCTTGATGGGGTGGCGGGTATGCTAATCCATATTAGAGCAGTGCAGTTAGTTATAACTGTTTTAGATTAGTTGTTAGTTAAGTGTTGGTTGTTAGTACAGAACTGTCCTTTAGTTAGGAACATGCGACCTGCTCAGTTCTATGGGTTATCTTGTTTCCAATTACTTGTCTTACTAGCATAGTTTTATTTCTGTAAATGACATGCATGTCTAGTTTTAGAGAAATTAATTTTTCTTAAAGCTCAATATATTTTAGTGTAATAAAATGTTCTTTATAGAGGGGAATGGAGACCTAAGATTCATTTCAACCAACTAGTTCGTGATCGAGGCAGAGTTAACTATATGAAAACAAAGCTATATATGTGTTTGAGTAATTGCGTGCGACACGATATATAGAGTCATAAAAATAGCAAATGCTG
>NW_025862336.1:0-2577 GCF_002878395.1 Capsicum annuum
CACACATTGGAGGAATAAAAATTATGAAAAATGACTAGTTTAACCCTAGACGTCATTTTAATTTTTTGTAAAATTTTTCCAAACTAGGCCCCTGGCGCGACGTGCCATGATCGCGTCGGGCCGGTGGAATCGCGTTGCCCTTTTGATTTTGAATTGTGGACTCATCAAGATGTGGTGGTATTTCGTAGGAACACTGGAAAAGGACAATAATGAACTGATCCTATAGCATGACGCGCCAATATCACGATGGAGCACTGGATTTGAAAATTATCATTTGGGCATGCTCCGCGACTCGTTGGGTGCCAAATTGGCACACTGCTTTACTAAAAATGCTACAATTTTCATCCAGGTATCGAATTTCGGTGAATTTTATATCGTTGGAAATATCATTTAATTTCCCACGCAATTTCCAGATCTGAAATGAAAAATACTAAGTATATCAAAAAAATTATATATGATTACTCACTTACTAAGAGTAAATTTAGGCTAGGAAAATACGAGATATTACAATTAGCAAAATAGGGTTCCAAGGCAAAGCATATCCACCCAGTCTTAGTGAGTCTGGAATGAAAGCTTGGGAACTTTTCCTCTACTTTATCTAAGCTCAAACCCCATTTTGTAAGTAACTTAGTTCTTGGCAAGTCCGCATAGTAGAAATTCTGGCATTAGGGGCCATGAATCTAGAGTTGTCAAAATCTTTCATATTTGAGGATTAAAACCTATAAATAATGTAACGTAGACCTTCATTAGCATTATCATACCAAAAATATGCTATATCAAACAAATAAATGATGTGTTAGTGTTATTGAAAGTTATGGGGGAAAAATTGGACGTGCAAAAATTTTTGATTCCTGCAGACTGTAATACCCCGAGAAATTTTTCGTTGAAATTTTGTGCGTAAACATGTTGGGTTCTATCTTCTAGAATGAATTATAAATTTTTCGTGCGGAATGTCTTAGCTTATGACCCATCATTGCATAGAGTATCGAATAAGCTTTCCAAAGATATGTGGATCATCCAAAATTGACACCCGAGCGACGAGTTATAAACATTCCGATCGAATCGTGAATAGTAGTGAACAGTAAAACGTGCAGAAAAAAGTACTGAGGCTTGGCGTATTTTTGCTCCAACTTTGAAAGATCATAACTACTTGTACATAATGATATGGGTGATCTACTATATATCAACGGAAATCTCTACGAGTCCTCTTTCCAAGGAAATTGGTTTCATCCAATTTGTCTATCGGAGCAAAAAGTTATGGTTGATCTACTTTAGACTATCAAAACAGTCCACCAAAGGACTGATTCAAGAATTATTTGATTTTTAGGGGAGTTTTGGTCATTCTCCCTCACCTAAAATCCATCTAAACCCTATATTAAAGCCTATTAGAAGCATTATATGTTATATTTCATCAAATTCTCTCAAAAAGAAAATCCTAAGCTCCTACATCCAACTTCAAGAACCAACAAAGTTCACCATTAATTCTGCAAATTCATTCAAGATTCCAGGTTCCTAGTTCAAGAACTCCAAGAAGCATCGTTCATAGGCACGATTAACATCTCAAAAACGAGTATCGATCTAAAGTTCATCATTCAAGGTATGTGGGGTTTTTCAATAAGAACTCTCTTTTGTTCTTGTGCCCAAAAGTAATTTTCTTTACAAAGGCATGATTTTTATTTGATTTTTATGAATTTGATGCATGAACCCATATCTTATGATGATTATTATGAAATCTCGATATTTATGATTTTGAAAGATGAATTTACAAGTGTGGAGATATAAAGCATGAATCTTGAACGATATTTATCGTGATTTTGATATTTGGCTCGTGAATCCCCATTGGAAATTGTATTTTTTTGACAAAGTGTATGTTATAAGTACGTTGATGTTGAATATTATAGATATTTTGAATAATTTGACCTTTTGGTGTTAATGGTGTTGTTTTGAACTCGAGTGTGAAAAAAATTCACAACGTGGTTGATTTTGATAGATGGGAAGCATGATGGCTCCCGATGTATACTTATATATTACTAAAATTGTTTTTTTGTGGATTGCCTTTGAAATGATCTGAGATAAGTCCGGGAGAAATCTTTAGCACCAAGAGGGAGGTATAAAGTGACTTTACTTCCCTAGAACTATGTACCCCCATAGTAGTGAGCCTGAGGCTGATTTATATAGTGATCACTAGTTTGTATGGATTTGATATCGATAGTCCTACTCCGATGGCAAGGATAGGACGGCTCTCCCCAACGTGGGTTGTACGTTGGACTCCATGTAGCTCACATGATTTATATCGGTTATAGGATCTCCCAGTGTGCGTGTGTTTCCTTGTGTCTATGGTGAATGGTGAAGTGATTTGAAAGTGGGATTGTAAAAGTTATTCTTTCAATAGATTTAAATGATATTTACATTATGAGAAATGATATTCTTAATGAACTTAAAGTGATTGACAAATTATATGATGACTCACATATGTTATTGTACTTATTTCATCCTCTCATGATTATGATGATTTTCTTTAGGCTATGTGAGTCTTTCATACATCCTGCATATTTCTTATAAATATTTATGATGATG
>NW_025862337.1:0-5048 GCF_002878395.1 Capsicum annuum
AGGTTTGTTGAACAAAGTCAAGGCTTCTGAAGATGAACAAAATCTAGCAAGAAGATACTACATTGTTGTCGTTATTGCTACTGGTTTGGTGTTGTTAGGCACGTGGATATTCAAGCCTAATTGCTAAAATTTTTATGGTGGTGTGTATATTTGCTACTGGTTTGGTGTTGTCGAGCACATGGATATTTAAGCATGACTGTTGGAAAATATCAAAAAGATTTAGGCATATATTGTAAAATTTAGGTCAACTGTTAGAAATTATCAAATAGGTACTCCCACTGTTGCAACAGATTAGACTTAGATTATTAGATTATTCGTAGAAATAACATCGTCGTAATGCAACAGATGACCAACCTATTGCAACAGATAAACTATCTGCTAGAATGAATTAAAGATATTTTACAACGGATTTACAATCTAATCTATTGCATTATAAAAAACTCAACTTTCATCAGAAAAAATTATTGCCACTACATGTACATGTAACAAAGTGAAGGGTGACTTGAAATTAAAAATTTCTATTTCAAAGGCTCTTCTATATACATAGGCTTCAAGCGTCCAGTTAGTACCCCATAAGCCCAGACCTCTTGCAGGCTTGCCCCAGCGCTGTTGCACAGAAAAGTCATTGGCTTGGCCGGTCAGCAAACATTCGATGTGTGCAAGAGCGTGCAAGCCGCTCGCTTTAGCGGCATCATTTTTTGGAAGGATCATTCCCCTGTTTCGACCTTCAAAATTCCATGATTTCTTCATCAACACTTCATTTGGCAAATGATTCATCAGTTTCTCTCCCTCAACAAGATGGGCAGCAGCACCATCAGTGGCTCCACGAGGAGAAAAAGATCGAAATCGTCGATGAGAGGTATGTTGGAGTCATAAACATTGATCTTTCCCTCCTCGAGTAGTATCTCAATAGCCCGATAATGCATGTCGTTCACGCTAATGACTACAAGAATCCTTTTTGCCTAGGTCCAGCTCTTGCCGTGTGGATTTGGCCTGTCCCCTCTAACATATCTTAACATTTTTTATTCATCCAAGACCAACGTAGGAACTAGGAAATCAAGTCCCACGTGAAGGGCTGACACCTCTCCATTGAGTTGATCGTAACTATCTTTGAGCTTCTTACAGAAGTCGAGGTCCATTATCCTATCGGCAGCGTCATAAGCTTCCCAGTACGGTAATTGCCTTTTCCTCATGAGGCAGAGAATTATGTCAACATGTTGTGAGATAAATAGGTGAGTAATTGTAAAGATGCCATGGATGATCCATCTATTTCATAGGGTTCTTTAAATCATTAATCCAACGCAACTTATGCAACAGATGGATAATAAGTTGCAACAAAACCACTACCAATTGCCCCGGTATACCCAGCTGTTGCAACTGATGTGAAATATGTTGTGTAGCTTCTTCTTCATGGGGTAAATTAGAATGGCTAGGTTAGGAAAAGTAAAATTGTCTTGTCCTCGTACGACATACGCATATCAGTCATAGTCTGGAGGTTTTAGGGGGAAAAGGGATGCCTGGGGTAATCTGGTGTGCCTAGCTTGGCATTCTTGGCCTGTCGCAGATCCCTCTTCTCTTTGACACCAAGTTTTGCGTATATGTCCACCTTCTTAAATGGCCCCTGAACTTCAACATCTTTTGGATAGGGAGGAATTGCAATTTCTTTTGATTTTCGAGCGAAGAGTACGTCTTTAAGTTCTCTTTTCTTTCTCCTAACCAACGTTGTAGGAGTGTGTGTCTCCCTCACCTTCTTGTATGGTATGACACACCTCTTGTATTTGAATTCCTCAATAGCTTTAGATATAGCCTCTACTTTTTCAAAGATTTTATCCTGTCTGTCCTTGCACTCATCGCATTCGCAACGAGAACACGAGGGTGAAGAGTGGTGAGAGAGACCTGTGTAAGGGCGAAAATGGGTGTTTTCAAACCTATTTATTCTTTCTTGAGCATCAACATGCTCATCATCATAAGTGGTAGCAGCATCAGCATGCCTTCCACCAACACCAATAACTCCACTAGAAGAAGCACCCGGATCTGCCTTAGTAAAAGGTTGGTCATGAAGAGCCTCAACATTAGGCTGACCTTGCCTAACTGCTCTTCTTATGGTTGTTGCTCCAGCCAATTTCTTCTTTATTAACTGCACCGTTGGGTCTGCAATAGTATTAACATGACCTAGAGTAATATAAGAAGTCATCATCGACTCCTTTTCAGTAGGCATGATCCAAGGATGCACAACCTATAAAAAAAGACAGATGCATTTAAATCATATAATATAATAATTGTCACAGTTAGGCTACAGTTTAAAAAAAACCCATCTGTTGCATAGTTTGCAGTATATGGTTAAAATCTGTTTGAGTTTGGTTTAGAGAAACAGAGCAACATATGGATAATCTGATACAAAATATCAATCATCTGTTGCAACAGCTGCATAAGACGGGTAATTTGTTATGCAATAGATGATTTGTATGCCGCAATAGATGAATGATATGTTATCAGATTAAATATCTGGTGCATAATTTGTAGTAGATGGTTAATCTTTTAGGAGTAGGGTTCATAGAACCAAAGCAACAGATGGGTAATCTGATGCAAAATATACCCCATCGCAACAGATGTCCCATCTGATACATCAGATATAACATTTGTTGTACCAGATATAACATCTATTCAATATCTTTCTTATCTTTGAGTAGAATTATTTTACTTGAAGAATACGTATTGCATCATCCGGAGGGTTAAAAAGATCAGCCTCCTTAATATTGGTGTTGCTCTTTACAGCCAACCACCTAAACATCCTTGGATGAGAAACCTCATCCGGGTAATCCATTAAATGCTTTCAGAGGGGAGGAATGGATTTAAATGCCCAAGCCTAAAAAATGTAAATAGAAAGCAAGCAAAAAATAAAATCATAATAACTATATTCAATATAAATTAATGGATGAGTAAAATTAGTGATTAATTTTACCATGAAAGCCCAAGAAAAGCTATATAATGTGGTCGTCCCTGAGGATAGCTTTGTCAGTAAATATTGGACAGTCAAGTAGAAGTTGTCATATCCCCAGGGATAATTGCTGAATTTATTAAAATCCTCAGCACGCGCCAACAAATAATCTTCTATGACCTTGTTGACGTCTCTTGACAATATAACCAAATGGGCAAACCAAACTAAGCACAATTGCTCCCTTTACTGCTCTGGTATGGTTTTATACTCCAGATCTATCAACAAATCCGATGCTTTGTAGCCACGTCAAGCAATGTCAAATAACCCATCTATTTTTTTCTTGCATTTTCTTGCCTTAGATCTTTTGCGGGGTGGTGGTCCTTCTGGACGATGGCATCTCAAGCCCGTCACTATGGCAAACTTTTGCAAGCCAAAACAAACAGGCATGCCACAGTAGTTGATCCAGATTTCATCCATCTTCTTTTTACCTCCCTCCTTCGGATCTTTATCATCCCCCGCATACTTGATCCTACACTTGAGAAGACCACATACTATCGTCATAGGGAAATGGATATGGGCAGAGGGGTCCTCAGGCAGCTCGAGAAAGCGTCCAAAGTAGCTCTTCTTAAAAAATCCGCCAATGTTTTCGTTCTTCATAATTTTCATAAAATGTTCAAAAAATTTCCCCATCTGACATTTAAGTATAATTTGACTATTAGTTGTTTTCCTTTTGGGTCATTTATCTGCATCATAACTTGAAACCTGTCAATACTAAAATTTTTGACAGGATCATGCTGGGTTGTTGATATTAACTCACGCCCCGCGGTGATCCATTATCATCATGTTGATGTTCATCCTCTTTCTCTTTCTGACTCTTCAATTCCTCCTCTTTCTCACTTTCATTTTCTTCATCACCATCTACGGACCCCTATCCACCTCCCTCAATGTTGTTTTCACATCTCTCCTCAGCTTCATTTTTCCCTAATTGAGATTGTTCAGGAAGCTCCTCCGAATCGCTCTGTACTGTAGCCTTTTTTTTAGTGGTCAGACGTTGATCCACTTTCACTTTATTTTCTTTTGGGAGACATGTTTTACCTACAGACAAAGGAAAACAAAAATTACATTACTGTTGATGTATGCATAGATTTTAAAAAATACATTACAAACACCACGAATACCGACACACCAACAGCCACCACCACAAACACCACCAACCAATGGCAAAAAACAAACAAACACCACAAATACCGATACCACCAACCAATGCCACCACCGGTGCCACCACAACGACCACAAACACCACCACCAACACCAAAACCAACACCAATACCACAAACACCATCCAACTATACCACGACAGTCAACGGAAAACTACAACGAAAACTAGGGATTTCTCAAGATCTTCCTACAATTTTACCATCAAAACTCAAAATTGTAAACCCATTCTCGAAGATAATAAAACTAAAAGTTTTATTTTTCATCATTAACTTAAAAGTCCTTATTTTTTAGAAAGAAAAAAAACAACTATAGATCTCTTCTCGAACTTTTTTGCCTACGAAGACAAAGAAAATGACTGATACAAGCAAGAATGAAGTCAAAAATAACACCTATGTGGTCAAAAATAAGAAGAAAAGCAATCTGTTGTGGAGGGTTGAGCAAATTTATTGAGTAGTTGTTGTCTGTACTGTATTGTTGAGTGAGAATGAGAGAGAAAGAGCTAGACCTCGAGATTTGAAATGATGAAACATTTTGTATGGGTTGATTTGTATTTTGGAATAGAAAGACAAGTAGTTTTGAAAATGTTAATTTGGTCCGAAATGATCTTAATTATTGTTAAAATCATAAAATATATGCATAATTTTTAACCCTCTCATCATGCAATTTTCAAAAGGATAATTCAATTGAAATTTTATAAAAATGTAACCCTATGAAAACTCACCCCTGGTCCTAGATTAATCAATTTAGGTACTATTAGTCTAACATATGAACTCAATTGAAATTGTAAAAAATAAATGTTCAACATGTTGCATCAGATTTCTCATCTGTTGTAAATTATCAATCAAATTAGGTAACAACAGATTACAAATCTGATATAAATTATCAAACAGAT
>NW_025862338.1:0-5185 GCF_002878395.1 Capsicum annuum
TAAGCCTAGTGAGTTTCTCATCGGATATCACATCAAGGATCGACAAACCCATGTTCACCACCCCATACTTGGTTTTCAACCTTTGAGTCAGTTCCGATGAAACCCACCAGAAAATCATAAAACTCGGTGGCCAAATTGCATAAGCAAGGATTGGTTTCATATTTTTCGTAATTGCTGGTTCGTGTTGGTAAAAATAATAAAGGTTCTGCCATAGTTGGGTTTTGTTCATTGTGGAGGTTCGACTACAGGTTTCGAACATGGAATCTATCGGGTTTTATTGAAATAATGTATCAATTCTGAAAGTAGAATTGAGGTCCAATTCTATATTCTTTTCCTTCAATTTTACGTAATCATGAATGATTTATGTATTTGGTGTATTTGAATCTCAATTATTTATTGGTAGATGTTGTATTTGAATTTAAAAATCTAAATTGATAATCAAAGCATGTGTTAATCATCTGTTAATGGATTGGGGGAATCAAAATTTGATAAAAGATGAATAAATTAGTTGTTTTGATTCATTGTTATTGTTACTCTGCATCTAATTGTTAACTCCTCGATTGTCTCATAATAAGTTGAATGGGATTGGCAAATTCAGGACTTGAGAATATTGAATGCATGAAACATATGTTGAATGGCATGGTTCGGTTGTTTTTTTTAGATCAAATGTATCATTTTGCCGGGGAATGCCCCGAGGTATTTGTGTTTATTTTCTAGAGAATTCCCCAAAGTATTTTTTACTCAGAGGACATTCATAATGTAGGCTCGAGGCATCTGGTAGAGTATAGGAGCACAAAATAGGATTAGTATAGGTTAGAATAGGATTTATATATTTTCTTTTTTTACTTTGGACTGTATATTGGACTTAATATTAGATTTTTTGGGATTTTTTTTGTTTTGTGTTTGTTTGTTTGATTGTTGTGTGTTTATGTGATTTATACATCCTTATTTTCATAATTAGCTGATACGCTCTATTAAGCGACCGCGGTCGAACCACGGGATAGAGAGGTTCCTAAAACCTTCCCCTTAGTCAACAGAATTCCTTAGCCGGAATCTCTGTTTGCAAACTAGTTTAAACTGTACAAATCATTTTTAAAAAGGATATCCAAGGGTGACTTGGCACACCCGATTTATCACAAGTGGTGACTCTGAGTTTGGAATATAAAAAGTCCTTTTCAAAACAACTTTTTCATCTTTTTGTCACTTTAATAATAAAAACCCTTTCAAACTTAAAATGAAGTCTTTTTGGTTAAAAAAAGGGTGTGACAGTTCTGGCGACTCCGCTTAGGATTTTTCAAAATTAAAGCTTATTTTTGGAGTATCGCCTTAGTTTTGCATTATGGGTGTATAAAAATTATTTGTTCTATCATTTTTTTTATTGTTTTATCACTGTTGTACGCCTACATGCTCTTTGTTTACAGTTTTTCTTTATGTGTTACCGCTTTATATCTAGCATCATTTTCATAATCCAAGTCATTTCTTTCATAACAAGTCCCAGAGTGCACGTCGTACACATGAACTATAGGAGGGGGAGACGTCGGACGTATGGATTTTTTGGAAAGCTCTCACAACCACAATCGACCATACGATCCCCAAAACAACCTTGTTAGTCGACCCCAACATAGGTCAGCCTTTGGGTCATACTTATCTGCATCAAACTGAGACTTAGAGGGACCTACTTGGTCCTTTGTAGGAAACACACCTTAAAAGCATCCTTATGTGCTACAACAACAGCAACAAGAAAACCCAGTATATTCCCATACAATGGGGTCTAGGGGGGAGGGGGTAAGATGTACACCGTCCATATCACTACCTCCAGAGAAGTAGCAAGGCTGTTTCTAATAGACCCCCAGCTGAAGTCAAAGAATAGTAACGACACATCCTTTCGTGGTAAATATTATATTTTTTAGGTTAAGGGGGTCATTTGACGGATTGATTTGGGGAAAGCATATGCCAAGATTAAAGGAAGGTGTGTTTGAAGAAAAAAGAAAAAAAAGTGAGTCAAAAAGAGTTTCGTAGTTTTGAAAGTTATTTTATGACTTCTGTTTTTCACAATCCAAAAAATCATTAAAAAAGGTTTACCTGTTGCGCTCATTTTCTTAAAAAAATAATAAAAAAGATTTTCCTTTTGTTTCTTAAGTAAGCATACACAATTGGAAAACACCGAGCAAAAAATTCAATAGGATATTTTTATAAAAGGAAAATTCAAAAAAATGGTATAAGTTTTGTACATTTCATATAAAGAATATACCAAAGATTTTTCTTTTAATAGTTGTTGGTGTCAGTTTTATGTGAAGTGTCAAGTTAAAAACCCAAAAAGAATTTATTAATGTTATTTATCGTCTATTTGTGATCGTGTCTCTTAGAAGTCTCTTATCTTTGTTGGTTAGGGATCTTATTTGAAAAATCTAAAAATATTTTCTTTAATAGTTTCAAGTTTTATTTTCAAAATCAAAAAACCAAAAAAGATATTTTTTGGTAATCATAGGTTTCATTTGTATAGGAATATGAAAATATCCCGAAAAAAAATAAATTCATCACTCTTCACTAGAGTTGGTGATTCATATACATCTTTAAAAGAAAACTACAAAAAGATTTTCTTTTAATAGGGTCAAATTTCATTTTTTGTATGAAATTCAAAATGGAAAAACTCAAAATAGAAAACCCAAAAAGATTTTTCTTTGGTAATTATACATATCATTTTTTATAGAGAGTTTAAAACTTAAAAATGCAAAAAGATTTTCGTCAATTCTTTTGAAAATTTGTTATTTTCTTTTCTTTTTAATGTTTCAAGAAAAAGAAAAAAAAGAAAGGAAAAAGAGTTTAATTGGCCATTTTGGCAAGACTTCACAAACTGTGAATACCTGATTCTCCTATCTAGGGAGTGAGATCCGTAAGCTCCTTTATTGGGTTCGGTGATCTTTTTGAAAAAAAAAAAAGTAAAAAAGAGTTTTAAAAAAATGTTGCATTCTAACGCCTTTGTGGCTGGTCCTCCACATTGAACCAAGTCGAAGAGAAAGTTATGTCCAATAAGGACATAGAGAGTTACAACATGGATAAAAAAATTCAAGAAAATAAGAGTTTAAAGGAAGAGAATTTGAGACTAAGGCAACAAATGATGGAAATTTATCGAGATTGGGTTAGTGAGTTGTCTCCTCCTCCGTTTCCCACTATTGACCCTACAAATACCTTGAGTCTTCTACAAAAATCAGAAAGTCAGTTTCCTACTATTGTTGTTGATGTACCACACCATGCCACATAATTCATTCCACGTCAAATGCACCCTAATACTTCCACCACTCTTTGTTTAGCTCCTCAGTGTAAGCCTACCACATTCAAAGTACCACATACTTTCTGTGCTTTTATTGCTCAACCTTCTACTGAGGCTTCCACTTTGGCTATCAATCCAACCATTGTACTTCCCCAATCTGCTAGTGAATCCATGTTTAATACTCTTGATGATAATTTTTATACTTCTAATCCTACTTTTAAGTTAACTAGGCCACCAAAATTTCATAACAAGAAACCTAGTGTGTTTGAAGAGTCAGAGGAAATGATTGGAAAAATGAAGAGTGCAGAAAGTGCTATGAAAAGTTCCCTAGGACATGTGAGTAAAGAAGATGTTACATACAAAAACTAGGATATGTCTTCAAGTGTCAACCTTTCTCCAATCCTTGAGATGTCGAAATTTGAGGAGCAACATAAACTTGAGGAATTCGTGAAACATTTGGAAAAAATATACAACCAATTAAGGAAAAATGGAAGAAAGAAGAATGAGGAAGATGCAGTTGCTAATATAGTTGGACAACGAGCACATCAAAGAAGATGACGTCATCATTACCGTCAGTCTCAAGCCTAATATCATACACAAGATCTCTAAAATCACTCCCAAAGTCCATTATACTCCATTTCCCCACCTCCATATCTAGTATACTCTGCAACACCATATGTCCTACTCTTTTCTTACTTATAATGTTGTGTACCAATATCTTAGAGTCACCCACTAAGTCTACAAACATATCAAAGCCCTTCTAGGCCCGATGTTCGATCCAAGTCAAATAATAAGAAGAGGCAAAGGCCTAAAGATAGTTTCACGCCAATTGGTGAATCACATGTAGTACATTCTAGAGATTACTTGTAACGCCGCGAAAAACGAGTCCCGGAGCATCACACAGTGCTTGAGGCAATGAATAGCCCCAAGCTAACCCTTTGAGAGATTTTCATTCAGTTCAACACAAATCAACGAGGTTTCCATAAATAATCCACAATTATCAACATAGTAATCATCATCCAAGAATAAAAGAATTTTAAAAAGATAACAAAATACGACTTATTAGTCAACTCCCAACATCTATAATAGTCTGACAAGCCTCTAAGAAAATTAATAAAACCAGCGACCCATTGAGACATGCCCCAACTGACTCATACTCAGTTATCAAATGTAAATAATTTCGTGAAACCAACATCAGACATCACGTCCTCAGAACATGAGGACTCACCACTATAGAGGATTTAGAATAGCGTTCCTGAAGAATCACTATCGAACCTGGAACTGAGCACCTGAACCTATATTTAAAGAAAATGCAGTCCATATCCGAAGATGTGAGTCAGTACCATGGAAAGGAGCCGAGTATATGGGGGTATATGCAGTTATAGAAACATTATCATCATAAATATTTATAAGAAATATGCAAGATATATGAAAGACTCACATAGCCTAAAGAAAATAATCATAATCATGAGAGGATGAAATAAGTACAATAACACATGTGAGTCATCATATAATTTGTCAATCACTTTCAGTTCATCAAAAATATCAATTCTCATAATGTAAATATCATTTAAATCTTTTGAAAGAATAACTTTCACAATTCCACTTTCAAATCATTTCACCATTCACCATAGACACAAGGAAACATACACACACTGGGAGATCCTATAACAGACATAAACCATGTGAGCTACATGGAGTCCAACGTACAACCCACGTTGGGGAGAGCCGTCCTATCCTTCCCATCGGAGTAGGAATATTGATATCAAATCCACACACACTAGTGATCACTATTTAAATCAGACTCAGGCTCACTCCTATGGAGGTACGTAGTTCAAGGGAAGTAAGGTCGCTTTATACCTCACAATCGGTGGTAAAGATTTCTCCCAGACTTAGCTCAGATCATTTCAAAGA
>NW_025862339.1:0-2046 GCF_002878395.1 Capsicum annuum
AAAAAAGTACCATACATTCTCATTCATTTAACCATATTCCATATTAAGGCGTGTAATGTTGGTATTGTAACTACACTTGCAAGGTAACACATCATGCCAAAATAATTTCCATTAACTTGGGGAGAACAACTCCCTTTGTTCATTAATACACATTGGGGAAGACTAACTCTCTTTGTTCATTAAATCATACCATTGTATTTCAAATACCTTTTTTTATCATGCAATAGTCCAAGACTAGTTTAATTTTATAAATTCCCACTGTTCTTATAACTAAAACCAATTTCACATTATAGAGTTGGGGCTATAACCAATTCCAAAGCCACAAGTTTGAAAAAATCACAATTTCCTAGTTCATTCACTATACCCATGCACTCACAAGTTCAAAACCATATTTAAAGCATGGAAATCACAAATAAATCATGAGAAACTTCTTCAATTCATAAACATTCAAAAAATCTCCAATCTTGATTTCAAAATCATCACAATAATCTCATGAAAAATACCTTAAATCACACGATCTTACAAAATTAACAATGAGAGAAGAGTAACATGCCTGTAATAGTAAGATGTACGGAGGAAAATCACCCTTGAGAGCCCTAATTGATCAACCTTTTGAAAACCCTAAATGTTCTTGACCTTGTGAATTTGAGAGTATTTGAGAAGTTACTTAGATATTTCTAAGAGATAATGACACCCTAAAAGAGGTTATAAGTTTGTCACGACCCGAGACTATCCCCTAGTCGTAACATGGTGCTTGAAACTACAAGTGCTCTCAAACTAACCCATGAACTGGCATACTATTGAGCAACTGATTTATAATATATCAAATAGTTGGTTCTGCTGTGCAGAAATATAATCATGATAAAATCTGGGGAAAATATAATACTGATACAATTTACAATCTGATAAAACTGAAGAGAGAACTAAAATTACATGACTGACTCTGACTAACATCTATAAAGCCTATACTATACTGATTATAGATAGCTGGGACATGCCTTCAACCACCACTAATCAATACATATAAATAATAAAAATAAAGTACACAAACAACATCTGACTGGAGTCCCTGAAATAGGAGAACTCATCACATGTCGGCTAGAAACTGCAACTATGATGTGTGAGCTATCATTGGTACCTACATGATGAAACAATGTATCCACACAGATGTATATGTGGATCAGTACTTCTGGAATGTACTGAATAAGCGGGGGTAAATAAATAATTAAAACTGAGTAGGTAAATAATCTTAAAACATGCATGTTAAGTGCAAGTAGAGTCACTAAGAGACTGAAATCAACAGAAATTTGAAGTAGCTTAAATCATGAGTAACAAACATACTCTGATAAAATGGTGTATCACTACACTTAGTTTCTTAAAACTTTACTTTGTAGAATAAGTAGAATTGAAGCTGGGAAACAGTAAAACATGGATACTGTATGAAGACTGATTTTGAAACTACATGATAAAAACTGACATAACTTAAGGATCTGAATATACAAATGTACTGTGCACATATTGTCGCGACTCATTTTCTTCGCGAAAAGCGGGATTCGACATGACCACACTTTTGGGGATTGTTTTAAGGGTAGTTGTGAAGAGTCGCCACCTAACAAATTAAGCTGTGTTAGGGCACCGGTCTAGGCTACTACGAACCTATTATATTGTATTGTCCGAGTTCACCAGAGTTCGGGTAAGGATTAAAATTACCTCAAAAGGAAGGTGTTAGGCACCTTTTGAGGTCCACAAAGGTGGTTCTCGATCGAATTTGTATTTTACATGGGGATTCTATGTGATCAAATAAGGTCTCTTATTTTATTATTAATTTAATGTTTAACTAAGTGATAAAAAAATTAATAAACAAAAGACATGTTATTTTATTATTTCTAATTGTTAATTAGTTAAGAGATAAAAACAGTAAACACATATAATAAGACAAGCGAAGAAAAAGAAATAACATAATTTGTAATAAAAGGAGACTGCTTATATAATAAATTAACCCCAAATAAATAAGCATGTAAAGTAAATAAAAGGACAAAAGAAATC
>NW_025862340.1:0-1391 GCF_002878395.1 Capsicum annuum
AACATTTTTCTACACATTATTCCTGCAACAAGAATTTGAAAGGGACTGGATACTCTTAAATACCTCAGGCTAAAATTCACGATTTCATCAGGATCAAAGTTTACACTTGAATCTCTAACAGACTCCTCTCAAGTCCTTGGACAATTTATAATATTTTATGACTCAATCAGAAAGGATCATACCATTTAGATTCTAGACATCTGCACTTGAATCACCTCAATAATGAGATATATCTGAGAACATCAGGGTAAGAAAAGAATTGGGATAACTTTACTTTCATATGGTGACACCATAGCATGAACTAGAGTATGAAAGAAGAACATTCTGACTCTATAGCACAAACTTGAACATGAAGAAAGAGAGACATTCCTAAACGTCTTGTATCCTCTTGCTTATAAGTGTGGCGCGCTACACACCCATAAACAATACTTTACCCGATGTAATTTTGCAGACACCCTGGGACCATGAACCGTGCTTTGATACAATGTTTTTCACAACCCAAGCCAGGGCCCTAGCTGTAACATGCAACCCAAACCATGAGGCCTCGACGCTCTTCTAAATCTAGTAATCATGCAAAATATTCACATAATATAAGAAAATTTGTGTAAAACAACACATGACCAAGCCATGGTCAATCTCATAACTTGAACAATTTGAAAAGGAATTTCTAAATATTCTAAATATGTGACAACCATCTGCAAAATCTCTAACATTATAATATCAATCATAAATTCGAAACATAATTGGGACAAAGCCCCCAGTAGACCATAAATAGAAAGAAGCAATGTAATCTGAAAATTAGGCCTGCCAAAATTGAGAAGGCTCACCAACTGCAACTTCTGACACACACAGATCTACTATTGGATAGAACCGCAGGACTGTGCCTCAGATCCTGAGATATAAGGGGTTAATATATTTTTACTAGTATGCAGAGCAATCCAAAATAATGTTTGTGTATATATATAACATAGATGAGAGCAAGTTTGAAACATCATGCATAAAATAGTTAAAAATACATGGGTAATTTCAATGACCTTAAAAAAATCTTGTCAATGCAAGTCTAATCTTTGTGTTACTTCTGAGTTAGGTGGTACACCCCTACAAGTCTGATATTTCATGGGCTATATGGAATGTGCCATTAACTTGGTAGGGAAACCCCAACCCAAGTTTGCCGCAAGAGTTGGAGTTTATGATTCTGATGCGACACAGGGCACTAGGCCAGCGTATAATACCTCCTGGGGAAATAATAACCCATATCGATAAAACACGAATTTGGGTAATGAGTTATCTGAACTCGTGCCTTCTTTAGGTAACCTCCTAACATATCTTAAGCCTATTTTTAGCATTTTATAAACATGCATCTTTCTAAAATCAATTTCTAAAAAATCTGA
>NW_025862341.1:0-4271 GCF_002878395.1 Capsicum annuum
CATTAATGAAAAGATAAGCTGTTGGAGTAGGTGAATCTTTCTGATACTATGTCATACCAAATATAGTATTTTATCATTTATTAAGATAACTTTATGAAGGGGTACTTGAAGATAGTATAAAGTTGTTTCCATATGTGACGTAATTGGTCATGGTTTCGAGCCGTGGAATCTGATGTTCGCGTCATGGTAGGGTATCAACATTAGAGGGAACGTGACCTATATAGGTCATGAGTTCGAGCTATGAAATCCGTTGTTGATGCTTGCTGTAGTGTAGGCTATCAACATTAAAGAGCGTGTGACCCTTTCCCCGAACCCTACAAAAATGCCGGATGCTTCGTGTACTAGTTACCTATTTAGATAACTTCATAGTATAATCATCATGTGTACTTGATTAACTTTTGAAAATGAACAGAAGTAAAACTCTTGAAGTACACAAATCATAGAAGTTAATGATCAACATAGTGTAAGTCAACTTGGAATGTGCATTGTGTATATCAACATAGTGTAAGTCAACTTGGAATGTGCATTGTGTATATCAACATAGTGTAAGTCAACTTGGAATGTGCATTGTGTGCATTGGAAAACACTCGGCTCAAGAAAGGTGTAAAAAACTACGACCTGTACCTCTACAGGATTTAACCCCAACTTCACTAAAACTCTTGAGCCTCAACAATCAAACAATTACAAGGCTTCTTGTAACTTAGGAATTACAACTTCTAATTCCTATCACTACAAAAACGCAAATCTCACCCAAATCTCCTTTCCTTACTTGAATTGGATTGCCTTTTTCGTCTTTTAATTTCTGCCGCCTTTCCTTGTTTCCTAGTTTGATACAGGAATGACAATGGAAACATAAAATCACACTCCAAATCAATCCACTAATCTTAAGGATTCGAGGACCAAGATGGAGACCACACTCGGATTCGCTACCAACAACAAGAATACAAGATACAAGGGTGTATTTCAACACCAAAACAACTATAAAACGTGATGAATAATAACAACAACAATAACACAAGCTTCGGATTCAATAAATGACCCAAAACAGTCCACTACACAAGATAACAACAACAAAAGTAAAGGATAGATAGTGAGACCAAGATTATTACAAGATTAAGAACTAAAGAGTGTATTAAACTCAAAAACCCCTAATGAATGTAATAATCAAAACCACACTCTTACGATGACCGCCAAGGGAATCAATTCACCTCAAGATCCACCGTTTTCAAGCAAAGAACAATGTTAGCTTTTCCAAGCCCTATACTAGAACTACACTAAGTTGGTCTACTCTCAAGAGAGAGGATTTTAAGTGTTTCAATATTTCATCTTTCATAAACTAATGAAAATAAAACTAAAGGAGCCTATTTATAAGCTACTACAAAATGAATACAAAATGACTCCAATGCCCTTAATGAGGAGGGATGGTCATGGAGTGTCACTTGGACAAAGATAAGTGACCCAAATGCCCTTAATAAAGGGAACCAAAACCGTGAACCAACTAAGGTGGTCCAAACCCGAGAGTCCTTAAGTCTTCAATTCTCCAAGCAATCTTCCACACTCGGGTTTGATCAATGGTAGGCTCAAAACGTCCCCTCCAAGTATAATCCCGTGCCCTCCATGCGACCAAAGCTTGATTCTTCACATAGTAACTTTGAATGATGTCGGCGAAAGCTAAGATGGCCATTATTCTCGTATCATAGTTTGAATTGGACTGCCTTGATGTCATTCCTATCTTGACTTAGATTGCCTTCACTCTTTTGGATTTGAACTTGTTTCATCCTGTCCACCTTGTAGGATATTCATGCTAATCAGTCGACAGTAGTAGATTCACTTGTGTGGAACATATTGCATGGAATATGTTGTGGAACCTGTTTCATTCACTGTGTTCATCATAAAGACTTTATCTTTCTTTTCCTAACAAATTCCCCCTTTTTGATGATGACAAATTCAATACCTCAGCATCCTTTATTCAACCCTGACATACTCAGTAAAGAACTATGACTAGAAGATCACAGAGAATGAAACGTGGTTAGTCATTGAGTTATAAGTATTACATAGTCTATTCTTCCCCCTTTTGACATCATCAAAAAGTTGATTCAACAAGTGAAAAATCGTTTAATAATTCATGGCCATTGAGGCAATCACTAAGACAATCAAAATTCAGATTAATAGAACATGAATACAACAAGATAAAGCAGGAGCAGAACATGTGAAAACAACTAAGACCATTTCATTCATGATGTGAATTATATTAACCAGCAGTACCCTAATAGAAAATAAGTCATTTAAGGAAAGAAACAAAAAGTTGGTCTTGGATATCAGAAACCAGGGCTAAAGGGATGATGAGGAGGGAATTAGAGAGATGATTTTCCTAATCACATCAGTATTTTTAGCTCTTTCTATTTCCAGTAGTGAGGTTAGGGAAGCAATTTGAGCTTGAAGAATCCCTCTTTCCTCTTCATGAGCAGCTTATGCTGCCTCCAATGCAACTTGTGCAGCTTCGACCTCACCCTGTTTATCAGCCAGTGCATTCTTTAGTCTCTGCATGGGATTATCCACATTCCTTATGGAACCAGGTAGCATCATATGATTCACACTTCCTATGATATCTTTCACAGTCTGTGAAGACCATACTTGAACAAGTACCCTAAACTCCTCAAGGATGGGGGTAAGCCAGAATTCATAAGGAAGTGCATGCCCATTTTTCTCCTTGATGAGCACCCTTTGCATGTGCTTCAGAATAAGTCTAGGTAGATCAATTCTTACTTCAGTATCCAACAAATCCATGAGAGTGAGATCCAAAAAAACTAGCCACATTCTTTCTCTCCTTCCTAGGAATGATCATCTTGTGTACTACTGTAAAGCCCCAAAAATGGGCCCAGAGGCGTCACATGGTGCTTAAGGATACAAGTAGCCCCAAGCTAACCCTTTTAGCCATTTTTCTACCATTCAACACTTATAATTAAAGTCATCATAATCAAAAACATCTAAACATCCTCCATAATATCATACTGTAATACGAATGAAATACGAAAAGTAACAAAATACGACATCTCTGACAAATCTGATCAATCTATCCATTTAGTTTGACAAGCCTGTGCTAAACTGTATATCCATGAGCCATTGGAACAAACCCCAACTGACCCGAACTTAGAAAATAAATTGAACGGCTCAAAGTATATGAGAAAATCTGAATAACTAGTCCTTGGACCATGACGACTCACCACTGCAGAGGATGTAGATCAACGTGCTCGGATAATCATGGTCAAACCTAGAAATGAGCACCTGAACCTACATTATAGGAAAAATGTAGCCCACATGCGAACATGTGGGTCAGTACCATGGAATATGTACCAAGTATATGGGGGTGCATGAAATAAACATATTTATATGCATATATATATATATATATATATATATATTTAACGATCATGTCATAAGTTTTCTTTCCAAATCATGCAGGACATTTGTAAATGACTCATAAAGCTTGAAAGAAATCTAAAATCTGAAATCATACACAATGAATGGTAAAACATGGCAATCTGGATATCATGAGCCATTACACTTAATCTAAATATCAAGATTCTTTTCTTATTCTCTCATCAAGCAATCTTAGTGAAATCTGAAATATTGAATACATCATAAATCTGCATTTCAAATTTCTTTTAAATCAGTAAAATCAATCTAAGAATGAGGGACGACTCTTTGGGAGGTTCTTCTAACCGATATGTATACCATGTGAGCACCCATGATGTCCCACGACTTGCCCCCGTAAGGATAGAGCTGTCCTAACCTTGCCATTGGTGTAGAACAATCTCATCCCAGTGATCACTATCTCAATTTTTCACATATAGTGGAAGTCAATGTCTCAACCTACGGTGGCACGTAGTTCTGAGGTATGAAACTGTAGTAATATACCCAACTCGGTGCTAAATACTACTCCCAATACTATGCTAAAAAATCTCAAGAAAAATCCACTTTAAGGGTAATCTCATATTTCTTAATTTAAATAAATGATAAAATCCGTAACTCGTTTCATAAAGTGGATTTTAACTCTGTTGTGACCAAAAGGTCAAATCATTCTATACTTCATCAAAAATAGTCTAAACATGGGTGCATGTAGCACATAAATTCTCAAAACAACAATCTCAATCTGGGTTAATAACCCTTATAGCAATACTTAATCAAAACATTTCAACATTTATGCTTTATATCACAAGCATGCATAATTTATACGGAAATCTGAAAAATTTCAGCCTTTAATCATAACA
>NW_025862342.1:0-1304 GCF_002878395.1 Capsicum annuum
TAGCATTTCTGAAAGTGAAATATTGTTTCACAATCATACTATGCATGCTCAAAAATATCTAAATAATTCTATTTAGCCACAAAAATTCAAAACTTCTCATCATTTTGACAAATTTGAAAACATGAGGAAAAAGTCAAATAAACATCGTAGATGAAAAATAAAGCTGGCACTTCATCTCTTAGATGAAGATTTTGGAGATCCCTTAAAATAATTGAGAAGTAAATGAAAAATTCTTGATTTAATCAATTACTATTTTTATTAAGGCGAAACAAACAATAGTAACTATTTTTCCAACATAAAAAAAACAACTTTACAGCTAAAACAAACATATCCGCCAACAATAAATTTAAACAAGACATGAGTTTGACTTTTGAGCAAAGATCAAAACTTTACAAATGACAATCAAAGAATAAAGTCAAAAGGTTAAACAATCAATATTAACCATTCTTTTCAACATAAAGAAAATAACTTTACATGCTAAAAACAAACATATCTACCAACAATGAGTTTAAACAAGACATGGGTATGACTTTTCAAGTAAAGATCTAAACTTTATCCAAAATAATCAACGAATAAGGTCAAAAGGCAAAACAATCAATATTAACTATTCTTTTCAACATAAAAAAATAACTTTACATGCTAAAAATAAACATATTCAACAATAATGAGTTTAATCAAGACATGATTATGTTTTTTAAGCAAAGATCTAAACTTTATCCAAAATAATCAAAGAAAATGGTGAAAAGGCGAAACATTCAACATTAACTATTCTTTTCAACATAAAGAAAATAACTTTACATGCTAAAAATAAATATATCCAACAACAATGAGTTTAAACAAAGCATAAATACATCTTTTAAGCAAAGATTGAAACTTTATCCAAAATAATCAAAGAATAAATTAAAAAAAAAAAAAAGACACATACAACTATTATTAGTTCATTTTTATATCATGAACATGAAAATAATTAGAATATCGATACCACAACGTCCAAGGGCCTTTAAGGCCATCTCCAGCATACAATCCCAACAAATTAAATTATATCTACAAACAATGAAGAAGAAAAAAGATGAAGAAGAAAACAATAAAAATATATATAAAAAAAAAATAGATGTGTTTACCTTTTTGGGGGCAGCAAAACGAGACTACGAACTTCGTCGAAATCAACCAACACCAAAAAAACATCGCCGTCAACTTGAAAATCTTGATTAGCCAACCAACTCTATGAAACAAAAAAATTTTACTAAAAAAAAATAACTATTTTGCTCAAAAAAGATTTTTTCACCTTTCTAGCCTTTTTTTTT
>NW_025862343.1:0-2605 GCF_002878395.1 Capsicum annuum
TATATGCCCTAAAAGGAACAATAGCAGAACTAGAAACTCTCAGTTAATAGAAGACTTTCAAGAAACATTATTAAATGTAGACGAATATATGTCTGACATAGAAAACATATATTCTATAGTAAGTATCGAATTAAATGAAAATAACAAAACAGACTCATCAGATTCTGAGGAAGATAACCTGATAAATGAAATCGGACAAGAAATAGTTGAGTTAGACTTAAATAGTTTAGTAATAAATAACTTAATGAATGTCACAGAAGAGTGTACCCATGAGTTCCAAAAAAATAAAGGAATAGATAGTGATAAATGTCAAATTTGTAGATGGTATCCTAGTAAGGAATACAGAGCTAAATGTAGAAAGTATTACATGAAAGCCCGTATAAATTGTATAGAAACTACCTTAAAAATAAAAATAGAATCAAACGTAAATAATGAACAAAGATATACAACTAATCAAATCACAAATCTAAGAATAACAACTATAGAGGCCAGAGTAAATGAGCTAGAACACAGAATAAATATACTAGAAAAAGGAAAACCTAAACAATATGAAGATGAAAATAGTGCACAAAGAACGGAACATTTAGAACAAATAGAAACAGAGCATATGAACATAGAGAATAATAGTGGCCTAATATGTAATAAAGAAAAAGACTTTTCTACTGTAAAAGTATTAGTAAAAATAAAAATTAAAGATATAGAAATAGAAACATTAGCTTTAATAGATCCATGATGTACTAGTTGTATAATAAATAAAGAGATAATAGCAGAAAACATATTAGAAACATATAAAACACCAATTACAGCAATGCAAATGGATGGATCCCGAATTATTTATCATCACTATATAGAGAAAGTTCAAATAAGTTTCTTGAATATGTGTAATAAATATTACTAACCTACTTATAATATTAATCAAGTATTAGTAAGAAATTTAAATATTGAAACAGATTTTGTGATAGGATTAAAATTTTGTCTACACAACAGGGGAGGTTGCCTTATAACTAGAGATGGTATAATGTTATTCAAAAACTTCACACATACTCCAGTAATAACTTCAAAATTACCTACAATATATAGAAAACTTAAAGCACAAAAAGATTCTCAACCAAATCCTCAGACATGCTGTGATAAATGTACAGACAATAGTTGTAAAATTAACGAAGAGAAAAAAGAGTTAAAAAAATGTATAGAAGAATATACGTTAATAAATATAGAAGAATATGAATACTTAGAGAATATAGAAAAAGATTATACTTTAATAAATATAGAAATCCAGTTTTATAATTTTAAAAAAGGAATAAATAAAATAGGAATGATAAATAGTCCAAAAGACTTAGATAATATAATATCTATATTAGATAAAATGGAAATAATCGGAGAAAGACCATTAGCTCATTGTGATGCTAATGAGATAATGTGTAAATTAGATATAATTAATTCGAAATACACTATAAAAACTGCACCTATAGAAGATAATAATGAAGATACTAAAGAATTTGATATGCAAATTAAAGAACTTCTAAAATTAGAAGTAATAAGAAGATCTACTTCTAGACATAGATCGGCTGTTTTTATAGTAAGAAATCATAATGAACAAATAAGAGGTAAAGCTCGTATAGTAATTAACTATAAAAGATTAAATGACAATACTAGAACAGATGCATTTAAATCTCTCACTAATACTTGATTAATATTATAAGTAGGTTCGTAATATTTATTACACGTATTCAAGAAACTTATTTGAACTTTCTCTATATAGTGATGATAAATATTTCTGGATCCATCCATTTGCATTTCTGTAATTGGTGTTTATATGTTTCTAATATGTTTTCTGGTATTATCTCTTTATTTATTATACAACTAGTACATCCTGGATCTATTAAAGCTAATGTTTCTATTTCTATATCTTTAATTTTTATTTTTACTAATACTTTTACAGTAGAAAAGTCTTTTTCTTCGTTACATATTAGGCCACTATTATTCTCTATGTTCATAAGCTCTGTTTCTATTTGTTCTAAATGTTCCGTTCTTTGTGTACTATTTTCATCTTCATATTGTTTAGCTTTTCATTTTTCTAGTATATTTATTCTGTGTTCTAGCTCATTTACTCTGGCCTCTATAGTTGTTATTCTTAGATTCGTGATTTGATTAGTTGTATATCTTTGTTCATTATTTAGTTTGATTCTATTTTTATTTTTAAGCTAGTATCTATACAATTTATACAGGCTTCCATGTAACATTTTCTACATTTAGCTTTGTATTCCTTACTATGATACTATCCACAAATTTGATATTTATTACTATCTATTCCTTTATTTTTTTTTGGAACTCATGGGTATACTCTTCTGTGACATTCATTAAGTTATTTATTACTAAACTATTTAAGTCTAACTCATCTATTTCTTGTCCGATTTCATTTATCAGGTTATCTTCCTCAGAATCTGATGAGTCTGTTTTGTTATTTTCATTTAATTCGATACTTACTATAGAATATATGTTTTCTATGTCAGACATATATTCGTCTACATTTAATAATGTTTCTTGAAAGTCTTCTATTAACTGAGAGTTTCTAGTTCTGCTATTGTTCCTTTTAGGGCATATA